>NC_136798.1:17870863-17888363 GCF_951216825.1 Electrona antarctica
GTAGAGGATGATATTGCTGAGGTTCCAAAGTAATTAATGATCTGGGCCAGATTATCCATGGTGCCAATCACGTTGGTGGCGCCAGCCACTTTGCCGTGCTGGGAGGCACCAAAAATGCAAATTGTTTTTTTGTGCTCAGAAACGGCACATGAACCATTTTTCAAGCACTTGATTTTTCATAAGAGGAAAACAGCCGGGAAGTAGGAGCATATTTAGACGGAGAGTGGTGAGGAGAGATGAGAATTAGCAATCAGTGGCTAGCATTATCAAGTTACCCATTCCTTTCAAAGGGATCCGTGACATTTTCTTATTTTTGTTTTTAGGTTTTCTGAGCTCAATTGCACCCAAAAAACCTGAGCTTTTAACATTCAGTAGATTTTCTGTGCTCTGATTTGCATGTGGACTGTGAGATAAGAGTCCACAAATCCCATATATGACATAAGAATTTGCCAGCAGATGTTGCCTGTTTTCATTGCAGCTCAAAAGGCTTCAGAACACACAGAGAAAACCCCAGACCACAGAAAATCCACTGAATGTTCAAAATTCAGGTAGTGTGGGTGTAATTGAGGTCATAAAACCTAAAAGAAAAACTAAACCTTTAAAGGTTTTAAGGCAAATTCATAGGCCTACTCCCAAAAACAACAGATTTCAGCTTGAAAATCACGTCTTGTCGACAAGCGCGGCGCCATCGTGCAATGGAGTATAAAAGCTGCTTTTTAACCTGATACCTGTGAGAATAGTCAGTAGTGTTGTCCTCTTTTCTCCCCAGCAGTTACAGTATAGCCAAGACTTCCTTTCGCCAACCAGGAACAACACCGTGAAATACTAACCAGATCGATCTTATCAGGATTGGCGACTTGGCCAAGCACACCATTCGCTCTCGCTGTGCGCGTGTGTGCGAGGGTATGCGCAGCACATTGACATCATGAAAAGGGAAGGGGGGCCGTTTCAGTTCCATTTTTGGGTGACGGTCGGTCAACTTTTTATGGGTCCCTTTATTTTTTGTTTCCTACATTTTGTTTTTAATTAATAATACAAATAAATAAAATAAAAAACATTCCCAAAAAAGCAAATTGAATTCAAAACAAATTCAATGATTTTTTTCTCCATTTTTTCATGAATAAATAAATAGAAAAGAAATTCCATGAATTTGAAAACAAATGTATCAGAAGGAAGTAGTGAAGTAGAGTGAGCTTGTAGATCTGCTATTTTAACATTAACTTGTTTGGGTCCTGGGCGAACATCTAATGTCTCTTTTGGGTCACAAGGCAAAAAACGTTTGGAAAACCGTTGCTTTGGTGGACTTCAGAGTCCAATAGGACGCCATCTGCTTGGTGCAGAAATGTCGCGCCCTCGGGGCGAGGAGACTGAGGTGATTGAACGCTACTATCCAGCGCTGCTGCTGCTACGATTCCATTACAGTCCACCACGCCCACAACTCTTCCCAGAAACTGCCCTTCTCTTCTTGCAAAAAAACTAGTCGGACAGGATGGTGGTGGAGGTTGTGCTTGCGTGCGTGCGTGCGTGCATGCGTGCGTGCGTGCGTGCGTGCGTGCGTGCGTGCGTGCGTGCGTGCGTGCATGCGTGCGTGCGTGCCTGCCTGCACATGTGTCTGCATCAGCAGTAGCAGTCAGCGTTGGTCTAATTAATTGTTGCGTGGTATTGGCATTGATTTTATGTTTGGCCAGATGGAGGTATTTCACTGCAGCCAGACTAAAGGAGTGCTGACTCGTACCCCTATGCGGCACGCATGCACACATGCACGCACACGCACACGCACACGCGCACACACACGCACTTCTTAGGTTATAGGGTTTCATTACGTCTGGCCCTCATTGCAAATGAATACAGTAATCAGAGTCAGAGAGTGAGAGAGACATCTTATAGCCCTTAATACATCTAACTGATCAATTAGAGGGACAGCACTAACATCAATAGGGGACGGGACAGACAGGCAGGCAGGCAGGCAGGCAGGCAGGCAGGCAGGCAGGCAGGCAGGCAGACAGACATACAGACAGACAGACAGACAGACAGACAGACAGACAGACAGTGTGGCCTGGGCCGCTTAGTGGTCCAGGCACCTTGGCTGCCTGGCTGGTAATCCAGCCTGACAGCGTGTCGCGGGTTCGAGTCCCGATCCCGACAAACCTTGCGGTGTGTCTTCCCCCCATCTCTCGCCCCGTTTCCTGTCTACCTACTGTACATCTATCAATAAGGCTAAACGATATCTTAAAAAAAAAGAAAGACAGGGAGTGCCACCTAATTTATTTCCTTTTTGTTGTTTTGTTTGCGTGTGCATGTTTGCATGCATGCATATGCACCCACTGAGAGCATTGAAAGTGCCTCTCCAGCATCAATTCATCATCGTTGCACGTGATACTATTAGACGGTGGCGATGATTTTGAATGATGAGCCTTTGGAGTGTGGTTGTGTGTGTGCGTGTGCATACTGCATAGACACGCGTGGCTGCGTGTGCACCACAGCCCGTGCGTGTGTGTGTGTGTGTGTGTGTGTGTGTGTGTGTGTGTGTGTGTGTGTGTGTGTGTGTGTGTGTGTGTGTGTGTGTGTGTGTGTGTGTACACTATCTCCCATAGTGCAGAGCACTCAGAGTGCTGTCACGCACCTAATAACTCAAACTGATACAAAGCACGGCCGGCTCACTGCTCTATTAGAGTAGAAATACTGCACGTGTGTGCGCGCGCGTGTTTGCGCGTGCGCACGCACACACACACACAGCCTGGTGTCCTGCAGTGTAAAAGCATTCTTGACATTCTTGGGAAACAGAGCAGAACTGTACTGAGTGTGCCTTCAGCGACTGAACCCAGTCCTAGATTGACAGTGATGGATAGAGTTCATATCCTGATTTTCAAATTATTTGTGTGCGTGTGCGTGTGTGTGTGTGTGTGTGTGTGTGTGTGTGTGAGTGAGTGTCTAAGGTCTCAGAGGATTTTGGTAGCTGAAGGTCTGTGTTGTTGTTAGCCACTTCACAAACGAAGTACAGTGCTGCACGATTCATCGAAAAAAGATTGTGATCTAGATTCAGACACCTTTGCAATCTCATTTCTACATTTGAGCAAGAATGGTGCAGCATTAGTTGGCTGTCCAATTCTAGTTACTCTTGTGTTTTTTTGCTACGAGAGAGAGACTTTAAGAGAGGTTTAAGTTTGATGTTGTCTGTTTAAAGCCATGTGGCTCCAGGTGCACACATTTTGAATGTATAGTAAGGTTCAGCAAAGTTACAGACTAAAAGAAATATATATTTTAACAGAAAATAGTGAGAATTGTGTGATAATCATGATCATTTCTTGTGGGGGAAAATGGAGATTCACATTTGAGCAAGAATCGTGCATGCAGCACTAACGAAGTAAAGCAAAATAAAGCAATTTGAAGACTCCTGGTACTTATTTCTTCAGTTACCAAGTCATGACCACTTCCAAGTCTAGACATTGACCATTCATTTGGCCAAACAGGACATGCAGACCTTGAAAACCAGTCTGAACATCTACCTTTATTGCTGCATTTTCCTTTTGTTGCTTTTCATTTCCAGTCCAGAGTGTGCTCATAGTTGACTTGTGGAATAGCCTGGATAATGAACTAAAGCTATGCACATCACTTATCAAATTTAAAAAGCTATTTAAAAGTAGGGTATTAAATAGATATAAAACATTATCATAAGATCATTATTATTATTATTATCATAAGATCATTATTATTAAGACTATTAAACATTAACATAAGATTATTATCATAAGTTATAAAATGACTAAGTTCTAAAAAATGCTTTATTTATTTCTGTTTCCTTTGTATTATGTTTCTTTTCTTTGTATACATTTTGTATTTTGTTTCTTTTCTTAAAGGCTAGGCAAAATAAGCTTCGGCTTCAGCCTAGACCTTTTCGGTGCTACCCCCTTTGTAAAAAAACTTAAATGCAAATGATGAAACTTAACATAAACTATTCATTCATTCATTCATTCATTCAGTACCTCCCTCCATGTGTGTACTGTGCTGCATGGTCCCTGCCCAGCAGAGTGCTCCTCCCTGCTGATCAGCACGCCGACCAGCCAGTAGAAGTCATTAGTACGAGTGACAAGGACACAATACCCGCCGGCTTCCCACCTGCGAACAAGGCAAATTGTGCTCTTTGGAACCCCGGGTCACGATGGAGACAATAATGGGGTCACTGTCCCGGTGCGTGGAGGGTTTCTCTGGCACACAAACCTCCCAGGTTGCCCACTGCTACACGCTTTCATGTTGGAGTTAATCCTGATCCTCATGAATGTCCTCAATGTGTTGACACAGTTGGAGGTTATCAGATATAACAGTGCAGCTGTTTACTCGGGACCCGCATGTTACCGTCTCTGACGTAATGTGTTTGATAGCATAATCTGTGTTGTTCTTGGTCTGTCTGTGAACCTGTGAGAACGTCTCACCACCCACTGTTCGGGTCAGGAGGGCCAGTCAGTTCACATTGTTCTAGTATCACAGTTAGTGGTTAGTAGGGATTTCACCTACTAGTCCATTATGTTTTGGAGCTAGTTGATGCGTAATTCATTTATTGTTCCATATGCCTCACAGTGATAACATAGGAAACATTTGTCATTTGAGATATGGAACAATAAAACAAACATATGGACTTTTTTTTGGATAACGCCCCAGAGTTGTCAGGTGGTAGGGTTAAGTTTATCAGAATCAGTATTCCTGAATGTCCTAGTTAGTTAGTTACGTAGTTACGTAGTTAGTTAGTTAGTTAAGTAGTAATTGGTTAGCGGCTATGCCCAACAGCCCCACAGACTCCTCAAGTTCAATATGGGGGTATTTGGTTTACAAATGATGCAGCTCTTGTGGGGCGGCCGTAGCCGATTGGTTAGAGCGGACAAGTCGGAAGGTCGCCGTTTCAACCCCCTGTCTATGTGTCAAATTGCCCCTGAGCAGGACACTTGTACCCTGATCGCTCTCTCCTGTGCACCGCCCATTTTAGCCTGCTGAGCAGCCATCTGCTCGGTGAGGAAGAAGTAAAAGTAACTTCCCTTCCCCCATGGGGTCCAGAAAATACTTCCTTTCCACTTTCAAAGTTTAGGAATTTTAGCGACCAGTGAAAGCGATATCAGTAGAACGAACAGAGACATCCTGTTCTTGAATCAGCTCATTGTAGTTCGGTATTTATTTTTTCTTTCTTTTTTCCTTTCTTTTTTTATCGCTCTCAGATAGGAATCATTGCCAGGAAGGAGAGGATCAAGCAACACAGGGGTATCTGCTTAAACCTCTTGGATTTGAGCCCATTCAATTATTGTACCTGCATGGCCTTCTCGGCTATCGACCACCGTACAGCTCAATGAGCGCCGCACAACAACGGCTCGGCTGTGTGTGTGTGTGTGTGTGTTTTACATTTCCTTGTCCTTCCTCCGTGAACAAGAAACAGGTGTGAACTATGTGAGTTGCGAGAGACCTCGCTCTGCAGTCTCCGTCTCTGCACGCTGATCTGTTTTTAAACAGGCGGTCGGTATGTAAACTCATGTGCTCATAATTCTCCCTTGTTTGTATGCATTTGTCTCCGCAAGTCCATTTGGCCTGCGTTTTATGTCTTCCCCGTGCACTGCATGTGCTCCTGGCGGCCCCGTGCATGAGCCCTGCTGCTTTTTACACACAACAATGTGTCAATCACACACATGGGGACATATTTGTGTGTGCATGCGCACGTACACACACACACACACACACACACACACACACACACACACACACACACACACACACACACACACACACACACACACACACACACACACACACACACACACACACACGCACGTACGCACACAGAGTATATTTTATGATCACATTTGTTGATGAAAGCGAAGCATAAATTAACCGTAAAACCCTCCACCAGACAATATTACATCCTGTCTCCCCACCTTAATTTTGTCATGAAACCACGTACGGTTGTAATTTGAAATTGTACATCATGCCACTATGGTAACCAACCAGTCATACTACTGGCCTATTCTTATGATGACAATGTGAAGTGAAAATGTAACATCCCAGAGCATACATGCAGTTTACTCTCCTCTACCATCACCTATTAATTACATTCTAAGCCAAACTGCTGATTTGACAACAACGGACCAGCCGGTCAAATTGCTACCGTCCCTCTGGACGATGGGAACGTATTGTACTGTATGCCTCCTTTAAAGGGCCACTTCACCCCTTTTGCAACCAGATCTTATTTTAATGATGTTTGGGAGACAAGAAACATGTGGGTAATTTGTGTTTTTTGATATTTTAGTATTTCAAAGTGTCTGTGATGTCCTGCTAGATTACTACAATCATTGACCATAATGCTTTGCTGCACTCACCCCACCTTGTGGAGAGGGAGAGGGTAGTCTAAAGCGTTATTCATATTCTGGATTTTCGGTGGTGAGGTGACCACCGAACTACAACATGACGTCACGAGCCGCGGTGAAGAGCAAACCACCGTCACCGCCCCAGCCCTTCTCTCTGTTTTTACTCACCACCGCTCAACGTTATTTCAGCGGAGCAGTGGTCACCTCACCTCCGGAGCGGTGGTCACCTCACCACCGCTCAACGTTATTTCAGCTCCGGTGGTCACCTCACCACCGGAGCGGTGGTCACCTCACCACCGCTCAACGTTATTTCAGCTCCGGTGGTCACCTCACCACCGGAGCGGTGGTCACCTCACCACCGGAGCGGTGGTCACCTCACCACCGCTCACGTTATTTCAGCTCCGGTGGTCACCTCACCACCGGAGCGGTGGTCACCTCACCACCGGAGCGGTGGTCACCTCACCACCGGAGCGGTGGTCACCTCACCACCGAAAATCCAGACTATGAATGAGCCTTTACTGAGACAACATGTAGTCCAGGAAGGAAGTGAGACCAGTGTCCATGACATCACTGGCACTTTGAAGTAAAATATCTAAAAACACGTATTATACACATAAAAACCCCAGAAGAGTGTTTCTTGTCTCGCAAACATCATTAAAATAAGATCCCTTTAACCTTTATGCCTTTTCAAGAGGAGCTCAAAATTAGCTTATTTGTCAAATTGTTAATTTAACCTTTACATGTCTGTCCATTTGGTTCCATTTGTAAACTCGTCGGGAGTTAAATTAACACTGGGATTTTATTGGGACTGTATAGCACTACGTTTGGAACAACATTGTATGTAAACATAAATATTGGATAGGGGCTTTAAGCCTTTCTGGCCTTTCATGGCTTTAAAAAGAGGAAGCACGCTACAGTTGAGGAATGGGTATGATCAATTTACATGGGTTCTATTTTGAGTCGATATCTGTCATCTTCAACAACAATAGAGCACTGTCTTGTCTGCTCGGATACACGACACGCCGGTGCAATTTAAAAATTGCAACAGGGTGCCCGTCCTCTTAAAGTAACACTGTCCATTGTGACGATCCCATTTCGTGGTTGTTTTGGCCTGCTTTACAATACAAACATACACATCCCAGTTATCACGGTGTCATGACAACCACAGAATAGCATGAAATGAGACGCGGCACATTTGACTTTCACTTTTGTGTGACATACAGTACACTTACATGCACGCACACGCACGCACACCCACACACACACACACACACACACACGCACGCGCGCACGCACGCGCGCACGCACGCGCGCATACCGGCAGGGTTATGCAAACGCACAGATGCACGCGCGGTAAACACAGTGAGAGAAACATTCTGTCCAAACAGCAACAGGTGTCTGTTTGGGAGGTTATAAATAATGCGTCTTCCCTTTCGTTTAACCCATTTAGGACTCAGCCAGGCCAGATTCTACAAAATGTTTTCTAAATCTTGACGGTTTTCAGAAAAACCTATGTTTCTATCATGTCAGTGGTTTTCAAACTATTTCATGTCAAGGACCCCAACATTTTTTATGTTTGGCCACCGACCCCATCTGAAAATATGTTGTTGCCCCGGAAGCAAATATTTGAGTTAAAAACGTTCGCTGTGAAAGAATATATAACAGATGCACGCGCGGTAAACACAGTGAGAGAAACATTCTGTCCAAACAGCAACAGGTGTCTGTTTGGGAGGTTATAAATAATGCGTCTTCCCTTTCGTTTAAGTGTGGTTCCAGAGAGGGGGCGGAGCTATACAGCTTTGGACTGACCCGAGCAAATGAACAACAAGCCTTTTGGTGTTGTTGCCATGGTTGCCATGCGACAACAACACACCGATCCATGGCAATGCCAGATTTCTCTCTTGTCTCATACCCCGCTCATATTCCGCACGCAATAATATTGACATGCTTTGAAACTGATATCATTGTTTCCTTTTCTGTTCATCCCTTTGTGTATGTCTCTTTAAAGATGTTATTCTGTTGCATCGTTTGTGTGTGTGTGTGTGTGTGTGTGTGTGTGTGTGTGTGTGTGTGTGTGTGTGTGTGTGTGTGTGTGTGTGTGTGTGTGTGTGTGTGTGTGCAAGCATGTGCAAGTGCGTGCGTGCGTGCTTGCGCATATGACACAGTTGTGTGCATGCATGTATGCATGATGTGCATGTACATTTTCTGAAGCAGGGTGTGGCTATAACGAGAGCTGTAGAGTGCCTATATCCTCTTGGGAGACTTATGTTTCAACTCTCTCACTGTGCATGGGGCTCTCAGCGCATGGCAGTAAATTGCGCTGCTGAAGCCTAATGTGTACTCCGTGGTACGACAGTGTCGCTTACCGACGAGAAATGAACGAAGCCTCAGAGCAGAACGAGTAGCTCATCGTCCACTGCAAGGCTGTCATTATAGCATGTAGGCCTGCCTGGGGAGGACGCGTATGAATGAGAGTCGTGAAGGCTGTCGTAACAATGGATTTCAATAGACGCATGTGTGTCACCTTATAGCTTTTAACCACGTTAACCATTATTTTGAACTTCAGCTGGCTAGGGTGGCACATACAGACGTAGACACGCACACAGCCGTGCGCACACACACACACACACACACACACACACACACACACACACACACACACACACACACACACACACACACACACACACACACACGTGCATTCATGCGAGCAATGAGCATAGATACTGTATGTGAATGGACATGTATGTAGACACACATACACAGCGTACGATTTTTATATTTCTATAGCGCCTTTATCCTTGGTGCCCGCTTTACATAGATTCACCTATTCACACACACATTCATACACCGATGGAGGAGGGAACCATGCAAGGCACCAACCAATTTGGGGTTCAGCGTTTTTCTCAAGGACACTTCGACACTAACTCTGGGGGAGCCCGGGATCGAACTGGGCACTTTCCGGTTCCCAAGTGGCCACTGTACCCCTGAGCCACTGCCGCCCCAATGGTGCAATCGCACGATACTTGAAATTATCCGACATATAAGCTCAATGCGTCACATCCGCGACACGTTGTCAGCTTATAGGTCGGCCGCTTTCGGAGCACGACTCCGCCGCACGGCGGAGCATAAGCACGACTCCGCCGCACGACGGAGCATAAGCACGACTCCGCCGCACGACGGAGCATAAGCACGACTCCGCCGCACGACGGAGCATAAGCACGACTCCCCCGCACGACGGAGCATAAGCACGACTCCGCCGCACGACGGAGCATAAGTCGGGCATTAAGACACGTACCACTTTCCACCAACGCGGCAATCTTCTGTCATTACCCAGGCAGACGGCTCCCTGTCTCACTCAGGCACTATATGAGACTGATATGAGGCGCAGCGCGTTCATCTGCACACGGAAGTGTGCACATTTCACTTCTGCTGGAAGTGAAATGTGACCTATGCCAAGTTATAGGCTGGGCCCTATTTCATCTCTATCTATATTATTGTAGAGAGAGCAGTAGAAAGGAGAGGGATGGGGGAGGGAGGGGGAGAGACAGACACATACAGTACAGAGAGGGAGAAAGGTGGACAGAGAGAGAGCAAGCACGGACGTTTAGGGAATTTAACCTTTTCAATTAATAAAATAATCTTGAATCACACTTTTTTTTGATCATTACAAAAAAAGTTTATATCAACAAATAAAGAGATTTGTTAAAAAATAACTACTAGTGGCCTGGGCCGTGGCTCAGCGGTCCAGGCACCTTGGCTGTTATCCAGTCTGGCAGTGTGCCGCGGGTTCCACTCCCGATCCCGACGGCCTTTACTGCATGTCACTCCCACATCTCTCTCCCCATTTCCTGTCAGCCTACTGTCTGTCCCTCCATAAAAAAAATATAAAATAAAGGCGAAAGCAGATCTGCCATTTTCTGTGTTGCATTTTCAAGGTTTTCCCCTAAATCGTATCATGTTTTTAAAATAGATTATGTTTTTTATAATCTATTGAATACATGAATGGTCAGTTCCACCCTCAAAGAAATTACTTTCTTTCTTTGCCCTGGTCAGCCGTGGTGTTTTCCTCTGCTTAATGAGTCCATTTCATGGCAAATTAGCTTTGGGTGGACAGAAGCGGTCTTCTGTCGACATTTTGTTATTATGATTGGCTTTGTGGAGAATTACCCCTTGAGCGCTGTATAACTCCCCTGATTGTCTGTCGTCATTAACAGAATGGTGGCCAGCTCTGCAGCCGGCCGGGTAGAAGGACCTACCATGCGTGACTGGCACATAATGAGAGGGCAGTGACTGAGCATTGTAGAGTAGAGATGGGCACTGGACAAATGGTGCTGCTATCGCCATTTGACAGTCAATTCATTGCATAGCAACAAACATATGGGCTCCATTTTCGTCTGATCTTTCTAAATACACTGTTTTGGGATTCAGCAGTGGGGAAGGGGTGTTTCCCCACTAAAGTTGGTATTTTGGTTACCTGTCTGAATCCCTAAAACACCATACATATATTATGCATAGGTGTGGTTTGGGCGTTAGTTCAACTAGCCAATCTACATCGCCACATTGTGTGCTTGTAGATCAGCTATGCTAAATAAGTTTAGGGATAAGAGGTAAGGGGTGGGACAGGATATAGCTGACAGGCTTTTCTGGACTCGGCTGCTCTGGTATACCTGTTAATAATAACCACTGCTAAGGGGTATATTTAAATATCCATTTGAGCAAGGTTATATTTTTATTTTCTGTACAAGGATTTGACGGCATCCAAGATACATTTACTAGCCGACATTGTTCTCTCACTATGTCCCGACAGACTTCCTGTTTTTCACACTTCACAGCACACAAAGAGCCAATACAGTATTTGATTGGAAGACACTGTCACAAACTATGGAGTTTTTTGAAAGCTCAACATTTCTACTACAGAGACTGCCAGTAGGCCATAGAACTTGGACTATTTTTGAGTCAATGTTAGACCAAATACATCCTGGTTTGAATTCCAGTTCAGGATCTGTTTATCTCTCCAATGAACATAAAGCAGAAATGCTTGAATCTGAATGATTTTTTTTTTTAAAGCAGATTGTCTCTGTGAATTAAATGGTAGCTAATCACTGTGATGTGATCCTGCTGATGTGTCCTCATATTGAAATGAACTTAATGTTTTTGCTCCTCAATTCTCCATACTAACTTATAAATAAATCCTTGACTTTAAGTCATCTAAGAATGTCTTTCGTCACCAACAGTCCTACCTGTACCTGGATCACATTATTTAACATATCTTTCCGCACAGCATAATACTTTGATACATATCTAGGTCCTGGTATTGCCAGTGCTACATTATATGGAGAGATTTATGCACTGCAGTAGCCAGTGTCAGTTAAAGGTCAAGGTTATTGATGCTGACCGTGGATGTCTCGCCACTTTCTTGTTGTTTACTGGTTGTCAGGGGCTGGACAAAAGCTGTTGTCACTATCCTCCATGGTTGCAGTAGCCTCCTGACAGTTCAATCACTCAGACGTGCCTTGTTATTTGGCAACAGAAAAGCCCACAACAAAGAGATGTCACACAGCTTTTTTTCCTGGAGCAAGCACCTTGCCCTAGAGAGACTTCACCTGTGGCTAAGAAAAAGCCCATTCACAACGAACGAAGAACGTTGAGGATAAAAACAGTTGTGCTTCAAATAAAAAATCTTATCTTCAATGTTTTATAAGGCCTATATTAAATAAAAACACTTTAGCCCTGCAGTGCCAAATCTCATAGTTGCTTTGATGATCAGAAAGGTAAGGACATTGGCTAGCTTAGTGGGTAATCTGCTGGAGAGTCCCACGGGCCCTGGACTGGGAGTAAAATAGGTGGGAAAGAAATACATTGGAGCGGGAAAAAAGCGTTTCCAAGCTCTTTTAGATTAGCAGTTCCTGGGCAAGTTCAAAGGGCTTTGTTTGTGCTCCAGTTAGCCCTGTTCCTCCCTGTGCATTTCCATTAGGTCTTGTTTTCCACTATGCTGTGCTGGCCTCTGTGTATACACACATTACAGGCGTACACAGCAATTACACACACACGCACACGCACACGCACACGCACATGCACATGCACATGCACATGCACATGCACATGCACATGCACATGCACATGCACATGCACAACCTTTTGAGCTCCCTTGAAGAGCATCATTTCCCCTGCAAAAAGATTAAATTGGAACCCATTCATAAAATAACGGTTGAGACACAGATCCGAAAAGAAGTCCTTGTTTTGTATCCAGTCCCCAGTGTGTGAGCTGTGTGATTAAGGAGAGGTTCCGGTTCCCAGTGCTGTGTGAATCTCTCAGTCCTTGAGCTTTATCTAGCAGGCGTCAACAAACAAGCTGCAAAATGCAAATAGTAGCTGCAAATTGTACATTTCTACACCTTTATCCGAAGCGCTTTACTGTGATTAACATTAACCCATATACCCATACAATGTGCAACACGTTGTGAGCTTGTAGGTCAGCTATTTTCGGCAGAGAGATTCAGTGTAGAAAGAAAAAATAAGATGTATTTGAGGAGTCATGTTCAAAATTGTCCCTTTGAATGGAACATGAAGGGGCATGACCTCCACTGCTTTTAGTCAGACTATGAATGAAGTACTTATTTTTTCTATTTACTCTTCAGAGCATTTTTAAATGCTGACCCAGGGCGCTGAGCTCCACAATTTCCTATGCACTTGTGCAAATGGCAAATAAACTATTCTATTCTATGACTTAACTATAAAACTTTATGACATTTAGCTAACATAGACTAAATTATTCAGCTAAGTTTGGTAACCTTATAATTACTGTGGAGAAAATGTCAACAAACGCTAAATCTAAAAATAAAATAATTGAAAACAGTATGTTTATATACGATATGCTGTCTGGTCGAAGCTGTGAATAGACAATGACATGTGCTGTATTGATGGTGGTGTGGTCCCTTTATAAACAGTGGTCAAGCTGTGTTCATGTGTAAACCTTGACCTTGCAGGGCCTACTGTACGGCCGTGTTTGTCATCGTCTGTGTAAGATCTGACAGCAGAGACAAGGGCATGATTAAAGGGATAGTTCAGATTTTTTGAACTTAAGCTGTATGAAATACTTGCCATTAATATAGTGGTTGCAACTGTATTAATTGATTGCCCGAGTCCTGTGGTGGGAGTTCTGGTTTTGGTCAATATTAAGTAGTTCCGATCATTTTGTGGGGGGCACTGGGGGCCACGCAGTAAAAGTAAATGAATCCACAAAACGAACGTAATTTGTATTGTTGACCTATTTCTAAAATATTAGTGCAACTTCCGTTCTTTTTTTACCCCTCTATCACACAGAACTATGTTTTTTGTGTCCATATCACTACGCCCAAAAAATAGTTCCATGTGATAGAGGGGTCAAAGTTGAACGAAAGTCGCGCTAATATTTTAGAAATAGGTCAACAATACAAATTACGTCCGTTTTGTGGATTAATTTACTTCTGCGTGGCCCCAGTGCCCCCCACAAAATGACCGGAACTACTTGATATTTCACCAAAACCAGAGCAGAACTCCCACCACAGGACTCGGGCAATCAATTAATACAGTTGCAACCACTATATTAATGGCAAGTATTTCATACAACTTAAGTTCAAAAAATCTGAACTATCCCTTTAAGCTTTGCCTCATGGGTCTGGGTATTTATAAAGTTTGACGACGGCCTATTTCTGTGGCCATTATTCAAAAAGCGATCTCCACTAATGTCGATTCACATCAGCCGACACCGTTCACACAGTATGCGCTCGACGTGGCATAGAAATGGAAGAGGAAGAGGGACAGAGGGTGGTGCGGGAGGTGTCGATGGCCTAGGATGGTTGTGTTGCCTCTCTGTTCATATTTGTCTGTTAGACTGTTCCGCTCACTTGAGCCTAAAGAAACTTTCCTATTTATGGCCACATTTGCGGCTCCAAAGAGAGGGCTTGATACAACTTTGATGTGGACCAAAGAGATGTGATGGCTGATACCAGACTGGCCAAATTGACTTTATCTCCGTTCAATGGATTCCAGACAGCTTAGATGTTTGCCTCTCTCTAGCCCTCTCGCTCGTGCTTTCTATCTCTCACGCTATCTCTTGCGCTCTCATTCTCTCGATCACCCTCTCTCTCCCATTCTCAATTTTGCTCTCTCACTCTGTTTTGCCCTATCACTCAAATCTGGCTCTAATGCGCTCACTATCCGTTTCACTCCCTCCCTCCCTCCCTTTCTCCTTTTCTCCACGTCTCTTTCTAATATCTCAGTCACGCCTACCTGCTTACAGCCCTCCCATACCCTAGCCTGTATTATCTTTTGAGTTTAACATGCTTAGGTTTTGTGTCGCAATCATGAGATACCATCTTTTGATAAGAGACTATGAACTCTTAAATGCATCTGTGATTTTTTTTTTTTGCTTCCTTGTAATGATAGCTTTTTAAAATTATATTATGAATAGCTAATCTTGTTCAGTACACACAGATTGCATTTGCTGATATCCTGCAGCATGCTCCGAATATAAATGAGCCTGCAGATATTCATCCTGTTAGTGTGCTAGCGGTGGTGATTTCACCACAGTGAGGCCATAAAGGACCGAGGTTGACCCTGGACCATCAACATTATGTGTGTGTGAATAAACCTCTTGCCACCGAATACCGATGTAGCGGATCTTTAACCCAATAAGACCCGAGGTCCATTCTACAAATGCCTTCTTCTACATCAGAAGTTCCAAACTTGTTGGTGCCAAGGACCCTCAAATAGATATCTGAAAAAATGTTTTGTGCCAGTGTGCCAATGTTTTGTACCCCCAAAAGAGAAGATGTGTGTGTGTGTGTGTGTGTGTGTGTGTGTGTGTGTGTGTGTGTGTGTGTGTGTGTGTGTGTGTGTGTGTGTGTGTGTGTGTGTGTGTGTGTGTGTGTGTGTGTGTGTGTGTGTGTGCGTGCGTGCGTGCGTGTGTGCGCGCGTACGCGTGTGCGCGTGTGTGTATGTCTGTTAATAGCTCACTGACTTTTTTTTTAATACTACACAGTAGTAGCAGTAGCAGTAAAGCAGTAGTAGCAGTAAATCGAGCAGTGCGGCAAAAAGTGATGCGCCATGAGCTTGGAGATCTGCAATCGTTGAGAACCACTGTTCTAAAACCACTTTTTTAAATCCTAAGAGTTTTCTTGTTGCTATATATACAGTATTACAGTATATTATAGCTCAAATCTCGAATGACACGGATGCTCTTCCCGGTTTTAATGGGTTAATATACGATCTCCCTGCTATGCTCATCAAGTCTGCGTTGTTGCTGCCTGCATGGCTGCCGCAGCATGTTACCCGTTTGATTTGAATAGATGTAAATGGACAGCGGCAGAGTGCAGGCTGTACTGTTGGACACATCAGTTAGATTATTTGCATGATGGCAGAGATGGTGCCGCGCTGCGACTCCCGGGTGTGAGTGATCCTCCAGTCCCTGCATGTTGGCCTGTTTAGGATTCATGCTGGCCAGGCTGACTACTTCATCTATCTGGCCTGATGGAGGCTACACAACACTCATACTTTATGACATGCCATATGCTCAATGCTCATATATGCAGACTATATATATATATAGACTAGAAAATGTAACCCTGTGATTTATTCATAGGTTGCTTCTAGCAAAATATTTTATTCAAGTTTTCAGACAAAGCCCAGGGACTCACAACTGGCCATTCACTATCAATGGCATTCAATGTTTGTGTTAGGACAATGTTTGTGTTTACACAAACCCTCAAAGCTGGACAAAAATAAAATAAAAATATCATTATATGTCCTTGAGCAAGACACTGAACCCCATGGTTTCCTCCATCATCGGTGTGCCGATGCCAAACACTGCTATTAGAAGGTTCGGGTCATGGTTTTGCTGTATAATATTAGATAGGGTATTTTCTCAAAATGCGGACACATCCAGTATTGATGAATGAGGGTTGCGTCGTTATTTTTGCACTTGTCACAGGTAGTGTGTTTATGTCAGGATATACTCGCAAGTTTGGCCTTACTTGTGGGCTATATGTATATAATCTCCATCTCTGTTAACACTTTGACGCCATACCCCGCGGAACCCGCCTTTTAATCAAATATCCAACACCCTGCCGACATTGTTTTATTACCTTTGGAGCATACGCTGAAGTATTTGCAGCTTTCAACCACGAAAATCCGGTAAAAAATGGTCGTTCGTCTTGTTATGATCAGATGCACCAGCGGCCATGACAATGCGAAACGAAACCAAAGTGCAGAGCAAGTTGTAGTCCAAACAAACCCCCCGTCCACTTGCATTGGGCTCAATTTCCCAGAAGCCCTAGCAGCCCAGATGATGACTTGATTTCCGGTTTCGTCATCATAACGCGACGGCCTCGTCATCAGGTCCCGGATAAATGCGCTGTTTATTTTTAATTATTTTAAAACAGAGAATTAAACGCATTAAACAAATAGTGGGAATAGCGTATTATGCGGCGGAACACTGGATCAAACAATTAGCGGCACTAGAACTGTTAATAGCTCACGCTCACTGACTTCCCAGCTTTGAGAGAGACAATTGTAGTAGCCGAGGTCAGGAGTGAGTTAGTGCTCTTCAGAAAAATCTTTACTCTGTCAATGATTCATTTGCTCTACTTGGTGTCTTTTTCTCAGACTGTAATGAGAATTACAGAAGTTGGCTCACAGATCTTCACAAACCGAAGCTGCTGATGAATTGATGTTCAAAGTTAGTGAGGCGTATGCCTCTCTGTCTGTCTGCCTTTCTTCAGTCTAACCCAGCCCAGTTGCCATGACAATCCAGTTCATGGACAGCATGTCTTTCTTGATGCTGCTTTAGTGCCTTGACTTATTGACTTTTGGTGTAGCGGGAAGCCAGCCAGGTTGCTTCTTGGGGACGGACTAGCGGAGGCACCTGGGCAGGTATACTCTATGAAAGTCACTCTATATACAAGGGAGAGACTTGGCTTCCTTTTCTCCAGCTCCACTTGTCCAGAGTTCGATGGCAGAGACAGACAGCCGAAACAGGCCCCTGAATGGAGCGCAAATGATCTACATGTACCATAGCACCATGTTTACACCACCAGCTCAGTGGCCTTGTGGTTAGAGTGTCCCGGCCGGGTAATACCAAAGACTAAATGGTCATACCAAGCATCAAGGGTTGGATG
>NC_136798.1:17890863-17965863 GCF_951216825.1 Electrona antarctica
CTGACCACACCACTGACACCATGCACCACTGACCACACCACTGACACCATGCACCACTGACCACACCACTGACACCATGCACCACTGACAACACCACTGACACCATGCACCACTGACCACACCACTGACACCATGCACCACTGACAACACGTGGGGATAAATATGTCTGGGATCAGAGTTGGCATACTGTACTGAAACACACCTCCATTCAGACTGTGGTCATGACAACCATTCAGTTCGCAGTGAGTGCAGAAAGTCATATATCCTTGACCGCAATGAATGAATGAATGATTTAATTAATTCATTATTTTGTGATTAACTATTTTGGGCCAAATGTTTGAGGCAGACTAGGCATCCTTTTATTTTATTTTAATCATTTATAGTGCTCTCTCTGGGACAATAATGAGCTGATAACATTCACAACTCAATGTCATTGGCTCCCTACACAAAACAGAATGTATTTGCAGTGCGGTACTATTTACTGTTTACAACATCATTTCACTTATATGTACGTTGGCTATAGACGAATCCATGGAGCAGTGCCCTGTAGACCAGGTGTAGCTAATCAGTGCTGCTGCGTAAAGCTGCGCTTAATGGTACACCACAGCTATGGCCAGGCGGGCACCACTCTGATGTGTCTATTCATTGTATAATGTTCATTGATCCAACCATATTTCCCTGGATGTACTTTTCATTATCATTTCTTTGACAGAGTCTGACTGAGATGAATGAAATAGTTTGGGTCAGGGAAGGAAACGTGTGTTGACATTTAGAGGTCTGTGATTGCCTTATATACAAGGTTTGGGAGTTGGTAAATGCAGCGCTGCTGCTTTTCATAAGACAGCGTTGTGTCGTGAAGCAGTTACAGTATCTACCCTCTCTCTCTGTCTTGCTCTCTGAAGTCTTATGTCAGAGCTGAATGAACCACTTTGACCCTGGCTTCCCTATAGTGGGTCAGTTTTCAAACATTTAAAAATACATTTGTTATTAGTATTTATTGATTTATTGATTTATTTATTGTAATTTTCTAAATATAGGGCTTAAGTGTAACAATACACTTTGGAACTCATCCAGTCTTATGTTGTGGACAAGCAAGACCTGTACACATACAACACACACACACACACACACACACACACACACACACACACACACACACACACACACACACACACACACACACACACACACACACAGGGACATTCAAACTGACCTATTCTTAGAAATGCTGTTGCGAAGCAAAACTAAATGTTTGAAAAGACGCAAGACTCAGCAGATGGCATTATGACCGGCAACCCTGAATGACCGACCCAGTAGTCGCACTCTGTCAATGCTTCATCTGGAGGGCGGCCGTTTGGGAATAATAATAAAAAAAAAACATCATCATAGAGCTGTCAGCAAATTCCCCGGCTGACTTGACCTATCAGCTCAAATGACTTCGCCTACCTTTTGACTGACAAGCGGTATACAACCAGTGGTGGAAAGTAACTAAGTACATTTACTTAAGTACTGTACTTTACTTGAGTATTTCCCATTTCCAATATTTTTATTTCTACTCCACTACATATCAAATCCAAATATTGTACTTTTACGACACTACATTTATTTGAAAACTTTAGTTACTTGTTACTTTGTAGATTTTTATTTTTAACTTACTAACTAACTAACTACCTAACTAACTAACTAACTAACTAACTAACTAAGTAACTAGCCAGGCCACCGTCCATGTCCACACTGCCCCCCCTCTGGGTAAAACAGTTTTTGGGCAGTCAGGAAATCCACTCAATAGGTTGTAGCCAGTTAGGCGACCGTCCATGTCCACACTGTCCTCTCCTCTGCGTTGCATTTATTTTCCGCTTCAACTCCTAAGTGTGTCACACACTGTATGTGGGTCAGTGTTCTTCCCTGGACTCAAGTCAATTCAGTTTAGCTGAAGGATAAGTAGGTATCAAATTTAAACACCTTGGAGGCGCTCTGGGCCTATGGTCTGACGTACTTAAAATACCACCAGACCGCCCCCCTCCGGAGAGACAGAGACAGACGAGACAAGAGAGAGAGTAGCCTACTATAGCCTACTAGTGTAGAACAGCTGGCCCATTCGAGACATAATAGAGTTACAATGTGTTTGTGTCTCATGCCAACAGATCAAACAGACAAGCTAAAGAGGTTGATGAGTTTTATCTGACGTAACCTCTCTGTCTTTACATAAGTATAGTCTTGGGACCCAGTGGTTCCAGAGAGGGATGCACGGAATATTCGCCACCAAAACTATTCGGCCGAATAGTGGCAAAAAATACAGATTTCAGTTGATTTTAAAGCTCTACAACAAAGGTACGGCTATGACAGCAATGGTACAAAAACTGGTAAAAAAAAACAAAAAGATATGTAATACTTAAAGTATATGTAATACTGGTATCCGGTTATGGCCCATAGGGCCACATAGCTGTTCACTTAGCATGAAACAGCTTGATATAGGCCTACAAGTATACGTCCTCTGGACATGACCCAAGTATGTCACAGGGATTACTTACTTTGGTAGGACTCTGAGAGAGAGTGAACCCAGACCACCCAGTCTCAGGGCGGACACTCTAACCACAAGAAGGCCACTCAGCTGTGGTTTACTACTCCATAATGACTCAATATTTTTCACAACTGCTGCCGAAAACGAAAGTATTGTAGTTTGGTTATATTTTCTATTCGCCGCACTGATAGGGAAGTCTGCACACAACGGCGTTGAAAAAGCTCTGCTTATTTATTGATTTCAGTGTTTTGATCAATGTAGATCGCTATCGGGCCTTTGTTAGTCCCTCTGCAGAAATGCAGAGTTTCAGTTTTACCCAGTTGATGGCTGCACAGATGGTTATGAAGGGGGGGGGGGGGGTCTTGCTCACTTCGACACATATGCAGGGCCGGTACGCGATCAAGGGCCTCATGTTTCCCAGACAGCCTCTCTGCCCATTTAGCTATGGCCGCCTACAACAAAGTATACGGGTGTAACCACATGAACCATAGCGTGCCTATTCTGGGTGTGTCATAATAGGCAAACATTTGGCCCAAAATAGGCAAACGTTCATCAAAAATAGCTCTGTGGGCAGAGCAGATGACCATATGTGACCAGGTCTGGCAAAATGGTCCTCATCTCGCCTATAATGAAAAGGCAGAAAATCTAAAATAAACTCGATTTTATTTTGTGATTTTCGTTTTTTTTTCATATTAACACAGTTTGAATGTTGAAGAAGGTTTTCATTCCAACAGATTATTGATTTGGGCAAATTAAATAGTCAAAGTAGGCTAGCCAGCTCTAGGTGTTAAAATGTTGTGAACATTCAAAGGGGATTTTCTCAGCTTTGGGTAAAATGGCACAATCATTTTAAAATGCTCATATCTCCTTCAAATATTTTCCTAATCTGTAAAAAACTGAAAAATGACTCTGGTCGAGATGAGGGCCTATTTGCCAGACCCGGTCACATATAAAGAAAACTCTTGGAAACGTCGCATTCAGAGCAGTCTGAACTTTGAGCTTTTTACTCACAGGGCTTAATTACTTTATCATTCTTTCACCTCATTATTTGTTGTTCGTTGTTCGTTTCAGTACAGTGGTTCTCAACCAGTGGTCCAGGGACCACCAGTTGTCCTTGAGGGGGTGCCATGTGGTCCCCAGCTAAATGATGGAGAGTTGGTAACCAAATGGACCCCTATAGATTTTTTACTCTTGAAAGTGTAACACTCTCAAGAGTTATATTATTGTTAAACATCTGCATTACTTAATTTACAATTAGAGAATGTAGAAGAATTGTTATTTTGATCACCGTTTGCCTGTTATCTCACCTAATGGTACCAACATCAATACGACAACATCTTATCCAACGATAACAATATTCTTTAGAGAGGCTAAATGCCATCAAATGGTGGAAACCACTGTTTTAGTATATGAACATGCAACATCGTAACATTATATGACAGAAAAACAGGACAAGCATTATGGTTTGCCTTTAAATGAACGCGGAGCTTTTCGCCGTGCAGGTCTCGGCTCCGTGGGCTCATGACAAACGCAACAGGCTGCCCGAGTGAATGATTGCATTGTTGTCCGTTCCCACTGTGAGGGTCAACCTGTTGGCCTTTACCTCTCCCCTGCACTGCCACTCTATGATCTATCAATGTGTAATGGTAGTCAGGGAAGGCTATATAGGCCCTGCACTGATCAAACTGACGCACGCACGCACGCACGCACGCACGCACGCACGCACGCACGCACGCACGCACGCACGCACGCACGCACGCACGCACGCACGCACGCACGCACGCACGCACGCACGCACGCACGCACACACACACACACACACACACACACACCTGACAGACAGCCAGCCATACCGAGAAAGGGGAGAGGAGACGATAGTGAAAGTGGAGAGAGAGTGGAGAAAAAAGGCGCTCGGAGGGTGACACCATTGACGGGGATGGAAGAGCGCGCACGTGCGAGAGAGAGAGAGAGAGAGAGAGACAGAGACAGACAGAGAGAGAAAGCTAGAGAGGGAGAGAGAGAGAGAGCTTGCCCTCCAGAAACAGAGTGAGAAATGTAATTCATTTCTTTTCGCGGTAGCTAGCGGACCGCTTTGTCCCGACTTCAAAGGTTTCCTGTGGATGTCAGCGAGCTGAGAGCTGCAGTGTACCTGCTGCCACAGTATAGCAGCACTCTGAACACTAAAGTGGAAGACACTGGCAGCACACACACACTTTCAGCATGTATTCTTCTATAGAGAGATGAGAAACGGATGAATACCTTTGTAGACATTTCCTCCAAATCCAAGTATTTATCTTGCAGTCAGTAAAGTTAACCTGATTTTGCGTGTGCGTGTGTGCGTGTGTGTGTGTGTGTGTGTGTGTGTGTGTGTGTGTGTGTGTGTGTGTGTTTGTGTGTGCTGACACAGGAGGTGTGTGACTGAATACGATACAGTTGGTGTTCCACTGCAGCAGATTAGAAGCCTCCACATTACGCTTGGAGGAAGACACGCAACACAACACACCACGCCACATCACACAACAACAGCACATTACGAAACACAACATTCTGGAGGATAGAGGAGAGGAAAGCCGGGGATGAACAGAGGGAAGGGAGGGACGCAAGGATGAGAAGGAGAGGGGGAAGGGGGGGGATGGTGGGAGGGAGGATTGGACAAGACCAGATGCAAGCTTTCATCTTCCATCAAGACAGCTGCTGTTAAGATGGAAGACAAGCAGTGAGTGGGCAGGGAAGGAAGGAGGAAGGAAGGAAGAAAGGAAGGAAGGAAGGAAGGAAGGAAGGAAGGAAAAGATGGAGGGAAAAGGTATGAAGGAAAGGAAATGAAAGGGGGAAAGGAGGCAGGCATCTAGAGAGAAGATGTGTGAGAGGGGAGAGGGAGTGAGAGGCACCTGTCCAAGATGATGGATGCAGGAAAGAGGGAAGAGAGAGAACAGAAGGAGGGAGGGGGGAGGTGGCTTGTGTACCTCACGTTCTCTCTGTGTGCTTGCGTGTGGCTGTTTGTTGAACCTCTCTCTCTCTGTATGTACGCAAGCGTGTGTGTGCGTGCGAGAGAGAGAGAGAGGGTGCATGTGTGCGTATGCTCGTAGGCGCGTTTCCCTGCGTGCCTGTGCATTACTTTGCACAGCTCGTGCATGCATGCATACGTGCACACTGACTTGTAGAACAAAGCAGACCGCCGTGTTTATCTCTGAGCAGTGGTCGGTTGTTTCTTGGAGCGTGCAGCCTGCTGATAGCGGCTATCAGCTCCAGCCACCTGCCAGGGCTGCAGCCGTACCTTCTGTCCTCCCCCTCCTGACCCCTAATCCCTCAATCCGCCTGACCACGAACCCCCACTCACCGCCAGCGCACACACCTTATCACACACTGCTCTTTCGCTCTGATTTTTCACTTAGTTTACTTTAACGGCCTGAATCGTGGCACACTGTTGCCATTTTTAATCTGCAATGTGCAATTTATTTTTTTCATTTTTCTTAGGAGTTATTTCTTTGATAGGTCAGTAGAGAGAGAGGAAACCAAGGGAGGAGATATACATGTGAGACAAGAAGGGAGTCGGATTCAGACTCGAGTCCTCAAAGCTGTAAGGAGCATGTAGCCACTATACACCTGTACACCTCAGGCCTCAGGCCTACGATATGCATGAGGGCTAGTGTTGCTTGATAGATAGTGGAGAAAGTAAACAATGAGCTGGTAGATGGATAGGATACGGAAGCAGACGGAGCTGATGAAACTTTTTGAGATCATCAGTGCGCACACAATCTACTCAAGAGACCGCTCTGTCACACATCATGAATATAATTTTATTTCTACTTTATTTGTGATAGAGTCGGTGAGCAGAGAGATATTGAAACTGGAGGGAGAGAGGGAGATGGGGGGGGATTTGGGTTGGATCTTTGTTTTGTTATTTGACTTTCACTCCTAATCCTATTCTTATTCTGTTATTTAAAATGTAATGAATGGGAATTAAGCGTCCACCACAATTTCACCCGTATTTTATACACTGTGTAAACCCATGTGATTGAACGGAAGGTCATTTGATTCAATGTTATTATTATCAAAATATATTATTTCTCATTTCAGCGTTAGCTCTGGGTGTGAAAAGGGACCTGTATTAGGGTCCATGCTGTGAAGTGTTGTTGAAATGACTATGTGATCTCCATCCAGTCCACCGGGACCAATTCTTTGTGAGATTGGAAAGCCTGTTGACAAAAAAAAAAGAAAAAGAAAAAACTGAAATACCCCTCTGGGGCCATCATGGAAGTGTTAGGTGTAGCGATGGTGGTTTATCGGTCCAATAAATTCTTGAGGCAGGCTGTGTGGAAGTGGTAGGACCGGGACAGGAAAATTACCTTTGAGCTTGCCTGGAGCCGATGTGGGTCTAATTCACCTGTGATGGGAGTTGGCCACTTGATACCTATTCTATCCTCTATTCTATAGGGTTTTAAGCAGAGATTTAAAAGTTATGATGGATTGCCGCTCTGATATGAAAGGGCAAAGTGTTCCAGAGCCTGGGGGCAGCAGCTGCGAAGGCTCGATCACCCTTGGATCTTTTGTTGGTCACTATCACATCTAGTTTGAGCTGGTCGGCCAAACCTCAAAGCCCTAGGTGGGTTGTAATTTGAGATAAGGGATGAGTGTGCTAACCCATTTCGAATTTTGAAAACATACATTAAAATCTTAAAATCAATGCGGAATCGAACCGGGAGCCAATGGAGCGAGGCTAGGACTGGAGTGATGTGCTCACGGAGTCGCTTCTTGGTTCCAGTGAGGAGACGGGCAGCGGCATTTTGGATAAGCTGTAAGTTGTATCTCTTGAAATATATAATCCATTGGTTTCTGTTGTGTGTGAACAATAATAGTAATTCAAACCACACCTCCAGTCGCTGTCATAAGAACGGGAGGTGCGCTCATGATCACAGCAGCAGAGCCTGTTTGTCCATGGCTGCACGCGCACCTGCAGCCCATCAAGCTTCGTCCCGCGATGGTGTCGCGCACGCAGACCTCTACACTCACAATAGTCGCATCCGCGATGCGGTGTGAGCTTGTATATCAGCTGTTCTCTGTGCGCAATGCTGTTGCGCTTTGAAGTAGTATAAATGTCTCCTAGGGTGTATCTCACTAGCCAACACACAAGAGGAGGTTGAATGAACTGAAACCAGCACTCCCCAAAACAACAGGTTTGGAGATATTGATTACATGAAACAGTCACCCGTGCGCCCAGTACCAATGTTTGTAAACAAATAATTGTTCTATTAGTGAATGCATGTCACTTTAAATGTGGAGTGCCGTATTTTTTGTATTTTTTTCCAGTTTTTCATGTGTTTATGAGGTGACAGTATGTCATTAGACCCCTTGGTGTGGTTATGTGTTGTTATGGTTGGTATGTGTTATTATTTAGGGTTTCTTCCTGGAGGCTGAAACCTCAAACGTGCCAATGAAGAAAAAAAACGTGATATAGTGACATCACAATATCATCCCCTCCACTAACCCCTCCCTCTTTATCATACAACAACAACAGGTGGATCACCACCCATCACCACCCACCAGGCAAACCAGGCATACTTAATGAACTGGTGGGCTTGTCCACATAAAAACGTAATTTTAACAAATACTGTACACTTTTTTGAAATAATTCCTTTTCTTATAATACCTGATCATGTTTTAGGGTGGAAAAAATCACGGCACTCCATCATTAAAGGTCCCTGGGCCCTGCATGCAGAATCCCTCGCTCGCTGCCATCCATCCATCCATCCATTAATTCTCCTCCTCTGTGTTCTGTTTCCTACATCTGCATGATGGTACGGCAGTGGGCGTTTCTTTGTCTCGTGCAACTGTGTGATTAAATAGCTGTGTTGAATCCACTCGTACTTGCTGGAGCTCTCCTAAATGGCATTGGAGCTATTTGAGTGAGCCATCCTGAGACTCCTGCCAAGCTCATTTGAACACTGCATATCTCGTGAAAGCTGACTCGTGTCCAAAAGAAAGTATACGTGCTTCCACATTTTCAATGAGAGCCGCAGAGAAATACACTTAGGCTTGTTCAACATGTAAGAGCCTGATCATTATTGACCATAATAATTGAGTATGACGTATGTGCAAAACAGCCTTTGTTTGTGTCAATTGCATACAGCCAATAGCTGAAGCTTAAGAATAGTCAATAATAAAGGGGCGGAAATTAACAACTTAAACCCAGAGAGATAATGAAACCGGAGGGAGTAAGGTGAGGGGGATTTGGGTTGGATATCTATTTGATATTTGTTTTGTTATTGGTCTTTCACTCTTTTTCCTATTCTTGTTCTATTTAAAATGTCATTCTTGGGAATTAAGCCTAACCCTGCGCCACATCATTTCACACGTATTGTATTCCCTGCGTAAACCTGTGATTGAACAGGTTGAACTATTTCATGTCAAGGACCCCTAGAATGATCTGTATTTATATATGCAAAACAGTCTCCGTGTCAATAGCATACAGTCAATAGCTGAAGAATAGTCAATAATAAAGGGGCGGAAACCCTATGTATTTTCCTCCCCTCTACACCAACTTTCTTCGCTGAAACTAGCCGATCAAACACACACAAAAACATGCACACATACACACATACTGTATGCAATAATGTACGTACACTTAATTTTATCTCTACACAGACACACACGTACAGGTACACGTTTTATATCGAGTGCAAATGTGGAAGTGCATTATTCACATACAAACGTCACCGAATGACACACATACAGCTTAAAGTATTTCATTTTACCCTATGAATTCCCTCCTACATTCCCCTCCCACAGAAGCCCTCGAGCCAGCTCTCCCCCTCTTTCTCTCTCTTGCTCGGCTTTTCAAGTTTTGCTTAATGTACGCTCCGTCGTATGCTGAAGTATAAACCAGGCATGAGTCATGATGACTGGAGGGATGTGTGACTTTGTGATCTAAGAGAGACCACCCTTTACGGCTCTGCAGGAAGATAAGACAGCGGGTGACGCTGCAGCGCATAGCTCAGTGCTTCCAAAACATTTTCATGTCAAGCAAAGCACCCCCGAAATTGTATTTTGCCACAGACTCCGATCTGAAAAGTGTGTAACCCCCTCTAGGACCGCTGGGCCCTGGTGGTCCCTAGGCCACACTTTGAGAACCACTGGTTCAACTAATGCGGTCCAATCACAATCCAGTCTCCATGCTCCAACGTTGTCAACGCTCCATTTGTGCTCCCCAAAAGTCTCATCAACCCTGAGTCAAATGGGTCCTTGTAAACCCTTGTACCATTCAGGGAGCAGAGGACAGTTGAATGCTCGCACGATGCAACTCTTTCAATTTGGGCTGCACAACACTGTTAGTTTCCTAAATAAATTCCCATTTAATTCGACAATACATGAGAGTTTAATTTCACGCAGAACAGTTCACCCTCACTATTCGCAACATTAACCTGAAGCCAATCACAGCAGTTCCAGATCCCAGATTATAGTGGAAAGATGCTGATGCTGTTGGAATGATAAACTTAATAGAGATGCAAACAAGCGTAGTCAAAAATATTGTGCTGCCAAAGTGAAATATCTGACCATTGGCAGTCCGATATCGCATGTGAAAAATCATTCTCATTCTTCAGCTGAATTCGAAGCCTTGCACCTGCAGTGTGTTCTGCCCAATGCTCTGAGATTACACTCCGTCGTACGACGGTGTCGCACGCCAAAAATAGCGGATCTACGACATGTTGTGAGCTCGAGATCGGCTATTTCCGGCACGCGACAGACACCGTCATACAATAAGAATAAATGAGGCTGTCATATCGCATTTCCAACCAGTGTAGTCTACTACCCCCCTCCACCCCCCAGGCTTCTCTTCTTGCTCTGGAGACGGTCCCAGAATGCAGCTCATGACACAGTGTGTTTGTCACCGCTTATTTTGGAGCCACAGAGTACACAAGACACGAGAGAGGTGGGTGGGGGGGTGGAGGGGGTAGAGCCCTGCTGTACCCCCCAAGCATGAAAGACCAGCACTCTGATTTAAGGTTTTGACCAATTCTGGGCATGCATGTCATAGCAGCTGCTATGACATGCATGCCCAAGCTTGGCTATATTTCTGACGAATGGAACATTCGCCAGAAATATAGCCAAGCTTGTAGATCGGCTATTCTCGACAAAGAGTGTGGGCATAGAGGGAAATAGGGAGTGTAGGGCCAACGACAGACCCGTGGGACACCTCGGTCAACCAAGAGTACAGGGTTTAATTGGTTAAAAGATAAATTACTGTTCCTTCATAGACTAAGGTGTTTTGTACTGAAGCCAAATGTTCTTGGCTTCAGCTCTGCAGAAAGCTTTGAGCTTCAGGATTTGTGTGCTCTGTGATATTGGGCTATTTTATGATAGTTTCTCCCGCCGGTGCGCTTTCAACAAGCTCTTTTGCATACACAATATACACAATACACATGTTAGGTTTCTTTTTTCCACATTATTATAGTTATTCTAATTTTGATGCCGTATGACTTGTCTTTTAAAATTAGGGACGACGGGTTGAAAGTGGTTAAGCTCTCATTGTTGCTCCTTCTCTGAATATTGATTAATTCATTCCAGGGTTCATTTTGATAGTACATTTTGATTTAGTTTAGTCATAGTCTTTTGAGTCAAATTTTATTTAGTTTTAGTCATAATTTAGTTTTAGTTTTAGACCATTTTCGCTGGAGCTTTCTAAATACATTCATCACACGCCCAGAGCCCTGTGGAGTACACATCCATTTGGAAGCATGGAAGCTGTTAAGCATACATGTAAATGAGCCAGCCGCTGTCAGTCTGCCCTAAAGACCACTGCCTTCACCCTCACACTTCCCTCCCCACCCGCCGTTCCTCTGGACATGCCGAATAACACAAGTGCTTCTCAAAACATTTCTGTGCCAATCCAAAATATTTTGTGCCCAGGGATCCCCATTAGAGAAGATCATATTAGTTGTTAGATTAGATTAAGTATACTAGTACAGAATTCTCAAACTTTAGGTACTAGGGAGAGAGAAACCTATAACCCCCTGCAAGGACCTCTGGGTTTGAGAAACCCTGCCCTAATATCACATCCTCATCCTTCTCTCCTGTGACGATTAATTGTCATACAAATAACACTGAGCAAGCAGGCATGATCTATTAGTGCAATGGTAAAAACCTCCTGCACTATAGTGCAGGAATCCAGGTTCAAATCTGGGCTAGAAGAGAAAAGTTACATAGTGCAGCTTTTCTTGTTTAAAACTACAAATTGTATACTTTTTATACATTGTGTTGCGACCCAATTTGAGCTTAGATAATTAATAATTTCACTATTTGTGAAGGTGGAAATAATGATGGAGAATTTGTGAACGGTGGAAATAATGATGGAAAATTGGAAATATGACATTGTCCTAATTTCATCCAGCTGTTTTGTACCTATCAATGGGAACCATTCAAACTATTATGCTAAATAATTGTGCTTGGCTCAACTAATTGCGATCAGGTAATTATGTAACAATTGTGACAGACAGCCCTATACCCAAAAATACAGCCATGCACTGGAGCGTCCCCGCTGGCCATTAAGTCTGGGAAGCTCATTAACGCCCGAGTGCGACAATGTTCTTTGATCTCAGCCCAACACGTCCAATATCTCAGCCCAACCCGCCCAATCAGAGAAGCTCCGCATTGTGGAAGTCCAACGAAGAATATTTGATTAAATTCACTTCATATCACATTTTCATCAAATTGGCCTCTGGTGAAAACTTAGGTCCTCGACATCCCTCCATGAAAAGCAGAGAAACATTTGACAGCCCAGCAATGCAGAGAGAGAGAGAGAGAGATCAGCAGTACATTTCACCACTGAGATGTGCTCAAATAAGTATATAAATGTACTCTGCAGCACATTGATATCCCGTCTATACAGCATTATATGCAGGGAATTACAAAACCATGCAGGTTGCACCAAGCAGCATTTGTTTTTTATGCACCATATCTGGAACAGACTCCCAGAAACCACTCAAAGCTAAAGACTTTTATGTTTGCCGCTGCCTTTTACTCCGGTTCTTTGATTCATTTCTTGTGCAATGCATTATAAATGCATTCTCGTATTATTGTTTTAATACTTATTCTTATTTTCTAAGTATCTAAGTATCCGTTTGAAATGTGTTTGCACTTATTTGTCTCAAATGCTTTGTGTAAAGCACTTTGAGCTGCCTTGTTGTGCTATACAAATAAACTGCTGCTGTGTGGTGGAGGAATTTGATTTGGATGTTGTTGTTTGAAGAGCAGAGGAAGTGACCCCCTTCAGCAGAGATAGACAAACATGGACGAGCAGAAACATTGCCACAGGGCCTCGCCTCACCCACGTTCAACATGTTCATTAATTTCAGTCGGGGTTTTTTTTCAGTAGAACCCTCGCCGGCTTCCTGGACGTGCCTTGGATCTTAATGGGCTGCGGCCCCACTCACTGTTTTGAGCGCATCTGCCCCAGGAGGGAGGGAGAGAGAGAGAGAGAGAAAGAGAGAGAGAGAGAGAGGCTATAATAATCTGAGAGGTAGAAGGAGCGAGGCTCCTTTCTGTCATTTCTGACAGTCAGAAATGCACAGATAAAAGAACAGATGTCACTGATAAATAGATGAAGGAAGTGAAAGATGCAAGTGTCTGTACGTACTTCTGTGCGTGTACGGTACTACAGTACCGCATGTGCAACGCATGTAACATCATGTACATGACATTAGTTAACACTGTGTGTGCTGGCTTTGGCTGTGTTACTCCCACTGGAACACTCATTTGTCGCAGGCGTTGGCTCGTCTTCAGATGTGCCGGCATGCATCATGCGCCAGCCACACGACAGCAGGCTGCAGCAGAAAGCTGACTGGGTCCTTTTATGTTGTGTCATGGCAGGAGCTATATACAGCCCCACATGTTATACATCACACATACACAACAGACAGATGCAGTCACATGATTGTAAACACATTGAGTAGTTTCAAGAGTACCGTACCTGATATTGACATGGGTTTTGTAAGAGGACAGGATCTGATTTACACAATTTATTCATTGTGCAGAATGTCCCATTTAATGTTTTCAAATGTATAATAATCTTTTTAAAATAGCAGATCTACTGTATAAGCTCACAATGCGCCGCGACACATTGTGAGCTTGTACATCGACTATTTTCAAATGGCTGAAATGCATATACTGTAGGCCTGAAGTGGTGTCTGTGTCCCTTTTATGCCATCATTCCCCACCCAGTTATTATGTCTGTGTCGCTTTTATGCCCATATATGGAGTTCTTTGTCAGGCATGCCCAAATATGGAGTCTATGCAGATGTTGGAACATGTTGTGATGTCAGTACAGGCCAGCTCCATATATGGAGATCTAGCGCCTCTGTCCAGAGCCTGGGCAGAGGCTTTTTGTGGCGGTTCTCCACAACCGTGGGTCTTACCGACTCAGGGCCGGGCAATACACTCCCTGTGGTGGTGTGGAAAGCGTGTGGCGAATTTGAAGTTGGTGGGACGAATAGTTATCGAGTTACGTGGATTACAGACGTACACACACACACACACACACACACACACACACACACACACACACACACACACACACACACACACACACACACACACCCAGACTTGGTGCGTTAACCTATAGATAGATATACAGGGTTTCCAGAGCACCAGGTGTCAAAGCCTTGTAACGTACCATGCAGTACCTCATGCTTGCCAATAAAGAAGTTTCCGATTCCATTCCGCGTCTAGGATGAAATTCCACATTCCATCCATGTCAGTGTCACACTGTGTGACCCCACACCCTGCAAGGTTGTGCAGGATGGCTGCTTTGCTGTGATTGCCGTGGTTGCTTTCAGTTGTGTGGGTTTGGTGTGGACTCATGAGCCCCCTTTTCCACTCTATACGATACTGAGTATCGGCGCAGAGCTGTGTGGCTGAATGACGGGGCCCCTCGAGGGCACAGCGCAGACCCCACTGTGGCGCTTCATCCTGGAACCCCACTGTTCCACCAGGGCCTCACACCATGCGCGGTCTCTCCAAAGAGACTTCAAAGGTAGCCATTTACTGGCCTAACAGAGGCGTTAACCTTTGACTCTCTTTTTATCTCTCTCTCTCAGGGACGGTGAAATGCGTATTTCAGTCAGACAGGGATATAGTTCTTATGTCCGCCTCCCCTGTATATCTACGGAGGTTTCCACATGGAGAAACTAGAAAAAGTGCGAAATTTCACTGCAATCGGACCCTGCATTCATGATTTGCGTCATTTTGTTAAAAACGAGCTGCTCCTGCAAACTTAGATGTCAATCTTAGCCAATCAGGATGGAATATCGAATCAAACAGATCCGTCTTGATCACATTACTATATTGATCATGTGTACCGATTTACGTGACATTTGTATGAAATCTGAAGACATAACTCGGCCTCCTGGTGGCGCTATAAAAGGCAGGGTAAAGGTTTTTCCCTGTTCTCTAGGGAATGCACATTAGGTGCAGTTATAGGTAAACACGAATTGGCCTGTTATAGCACCACCATGAGGCTGATTAGAACATTTCCAAGTGGCATTTCTTCCGTGCCACAAATACTAGTGCAAGCCCTGAGTGAATGTTTTAAACAGACAAACAAAGTCTAAACAGTCCAAATCAATATACCCATCAGCATGAGAAGCAGCTCTCGACAGCTCAAACATCTAAAAGCCAGGATGTGTGTTTAACATTTGTTTAGTTTAGTTTAGTTTAGGGATGCAAATTATCGATGAATTCATGAATTGATAATTGATAACCTTATCGATTGATTAACTAGTTAATTGATAAGCCATGTTTTTTTTTTATCTGAGAATCTTAATTTCCCTCAATAATGTCCTAACAGAAATTATCCAGCGCAGCGATAGTTCATGGTGCCACAGAAGTCAGGAGGCTACAGTACTTATTATTATCTCTCCCCGGACCCCCATTCATTCGCTAATAGTTCATTCATATATACTCCCACTAATCAGTCTCTCAGTTTCTCATTCCATTCAAGCTAACAGTACATCAGGCGGTTCATTTAAACAGCCACTATTCTGCGTTCATTCTACATGCTAGCCGAGACAGTAGTTCAGATGTCGACGTTCAAATTCCCTCCACATCCCCGCCCTGTGGCATTTAGTTCTGGGTGATTCTGTGATTATAATATTTATGGGTTGTACTATGATATGTGGTATCTACTTCTGTAATCCGTGATTCTTTGTTATAATTATAATTATAATGTGATTTATGGACTGTTCTGTGATACGTATCATAATTTGTATCTATGTGGTATATGTGGCATACATTACATTGTTCATGTAATGTCTTTATCTTGTGTTCTGCCCTGGGGGATTTGTGATCTCAGATTGTGTATGTTGCACAGGTAATCTGTAATGTCACATGAGCCAAAATAAATGCAATAGCTTTGCAATAAATGGTAAATGCTTAATCCTGAGCTGAAGTGTCTCAATGAATTGCTGATATAGAAAGAATATAAAAGGCATATTATATTCCTTAATTCAATTTTTATTTGACTAGATTTGAGATACATGGCTAGGCATTGGTATCTTTGTATAAGGAATAAAATGAAATGAAAAGTCCACTGTCTTGTCTGTCACGATAATCACATGCAAAAGCAGAGACGTTTCTGTGGCTACCATGCAGTACCAAGGTGGGGGGGACTTTTTTATCCGGTCCACAATTGTGCGTTTCTCGGCTCCTCGCTCTCTCTCTCTCTCTCTCTCTCTCTCTCTCTCTCTCTCTCTCTCTCTCTCTCTGCTAATAATATTAATAATATAGAATGCGTAATTCAGTGAACATCATAGGTAATCTTATACATATTATACCTATTATTATCTAATTACATTTAGATAATAGCATACAGAAGTACTTGTGCATGCCTGCGCGCATGAGAGAGAATGTGTCTGTCTGTCTGTCTGTCTGTCTGTCTGTCTGTCTGTCTGTCTGTCTGTCTGTCTGTCTGTCTGTCTGTCTGTCTGTCTGTCTGTCTGTCTGTCTGTCTGTCTGTCTGTCTGTCTGTCTGTCTGTCTGTCTGTCTGTCTGTCTGTCTGTCTGTCTGTGTGTGTGTGTGTGTGTGCCCCTATTGCCTGGAGAAGGTGCAGATACTGAGATAGAGGCTGAAGATTGAGTATAGCCCCTGTTGATCCACATCTCCCCCTGATAACACTGGCTGGACACACACACACACACACACACACACACACACACACACACACACACACACACACACGCACACGCACACGCACACGCACACGCACACGCACACACACACACTTTAGGCCTGCTTAATTTTCCACATCATGTCCCCTCTCCTTCTTGGAGAGAGGAGAGAGGGGGGGGGGGGGCAGAGAGAGAGAGGGGGGGAGAGAGATGTGCAGGCTGATTGAGGGATGGGGTTAGTGGAGTGTGGATGGATGCCTGCAGGGCTCTTCAGTGTGGTCATGCAGGGTTGCGTGTATTTGCTGCTGCAAATCCCATTACTGGCTAGAGAATTAGCATACAATGAATGAACCTGATGGATGGATGGATGGATGGATGGATGGATGGTTCACATTCACACAGAGGATTGTGTACACATGCCTGTATTTAGGCCAGGTGCTGGACGTCAGGGCATCAAGGCGTGAACCAAGGAGAAGGAAGAAACATCCGCACATGCACTTCTTAGAGCTCCTTGGACTTACTTTATTAATGGCAACAATGCTGAAGTGACCCCTGTGACTTCAACAGGCAAAATATCATGTTTTGTGGATGGACAGGGACAGAGGAGGGCTGCTCCCTCCTTGATGTGTTGTGGATGGACAGGAACAGAGGAGGGCTGCTCCCTCCTTGACGTGTTGTGGATGGACAGGGACAGAGGAAGGCTGCTCCCTCCTTGACGTGTTGTGGATGGACAGGGACAGAGGAGGGCTGCTCCCTCCTTGACGTGTTGTGGATGCACAGGGACAGAGGAGGGCTGCTCCCTCCTTGATGTGTTGTGGATGGACAGGGACAGAGGAGGGCTGCTCCCTCCTTGACGTGTTGTGGATGGACAGGGACAGAGGAGGGCTGCTCCCTCCTTGACGTGTTGTGGATGGACAGGGACAGAGGAGGGCTGCTCCTTCCTTGACGTGTTGTGGATGGACAGGGACAGAGGAGGGCTGCTCCCTCCTTGATGTTTTGTGGATGCACAGGGACAGAGGAGGGCTGCTCCCTCCTTGACGTGTTGTGGATGGACAGGGACAGAGGAGGGCTGCTCCCTCCTTGACGTGTTGTGGATGGACAGGGACAGAGGAGGGCTGCTCCCTCCTTGACGTGTTGTGGATGGACAGGGACAGAGGAGGGCTGCTCCCTCCTTGACGTGTTGTGGATGGACAGGGACAGAGGAGGGCTGCTCCCTCCTTGACAGTCAAAGTCAAAGACTTGCAGCAACACCTCTCATTCTCCTTTTTTAATTTAATAATTAAACCCGTCTTCATTTCTGAGTTGGTGGCAGGGAGCTTCTCTCCGGTGCATTTTAACCATGTAGTGCCAATATTTCAAAGGCTCTCCATTTTTTGCACCTTAAAGGAGAATTCCATGCTAGAAGGCTTTCTTACCTTTCTTTGTAGTTGTTACGTCCCCACCAAAGAGGTCCAGGTATTATTTTGTGCAAAAGCTCCTTATTGGCTATTTCCCCTACCATAAGCCCTAAATGAATTGCATTGAATTGAATGGGAATTGAATGGGGCTATGGGGTGTTGTGCTAATTCACTTATTTCCATCGCTCAAATTATTATAATTTTTTTGTATATATCCTCTCTTCATAATGTAAATAATATCCCAAGCGGCATACTTTACTACTTATTTCGATGGAAATAAGCGAATTTGACTAGAGTTTGACTGGATTGCTGGAATACTACAATGACCATAATGCTTTGGTGCACTCACCCCACCCCACCTTGGGGAGCCTGGCTATCTTACTGAGACAACATGTAGTCCAGGAAGGAAGTGTCTGTGACATCACAGACACTTTGAAATACAATATCTAAAAACACATATTACCGATATAAAAACCCAAGGAAAGTGTTTCTTGTCTCCCAAAAATCATTATAATAACTTGACCTGGTTGCAAAAGGGGTGAAGTGGCTCTTTCCATCTGACCCACCCGGTTTAGATGATAGCCTGAGAGTCACTTCGGTAGAATGCACAAGGCCGGTTCCGGGCGTCTGGGGAGACCAGCAGAAATGTGGTGTCTGTATCAATAATGGAAGAGTGGTACCGTACAGTCACGGTCTGTTCCGCTCCATGTTTAAGATGCTGTTAAGTGAGAGGCCCCTGGTGAAGTTGTTTGTGGTTAAATCATAGCTGCTATTCATGATGTGGCCCCTTCTCATTAGGGGACGGATGGAGAGAGAGAAAGAGACACACACACACACAGTCACACACACACACACACACACACACACACACACACACACACACACACACACACACACACACACACACACACACACACACACACACACACACACACACACACACACACACACACACACACACACACACACACAGGGGCTTCACTCATCATTTTGGTGCAGTGTAATGTTCCCTCTGCTCCATTGACTGCTGCTCACACAGCTGAGACACACCAGGCAACCAACCTGACTCACTCACTTCAGCAGCACATGGAACCGTAGTGTGTGTGTGTGTGTGTGTGTGTGTGTGTGTGTGTGTGTGTGTGTGTGTGTGTGTGTGTGTGTGTGTGTGTGTGTGTGTGTGTGTGTGTGTGTGTGTGTGTGTGTGTGTGTGTGTGTGTGTGGTGCGTGCGTGCGTGCGTGCGTGCATCCATGCGTGCGTGCGTCTCTGTATCCTGTGTGTGTGTAGTATTTCAGTTTCATATCACTTTTATACTGTAATTCCAGTTAATTTAAGTAATCATTAATCCACATTCAGTGCGTGCGTGCGTGCGTGCGTGCGTGCGTGCGTGCGTGCGTGCGTGCGTGCGTGCGTGCGTGCGTGCGTGCGTGCGTGCGTGCGTGCGTGCGTGCGTGCGTGACAGTGTGCGTCCAGGAACAGTTCTCATGCCCTAATTCCAGTCCCCAGTGGGCGTGTGTTCTTGTAGGACAGTGGCGTTGGTCATGCATGGTGACACATGCCATTCTGTATCCAGGTTATCATTGTGATGATAGGCACAGGAATATATAGGTACAGGCAGAGATACATCTTGTAGTCCTGCATATTCATACTGTAATATTGATGAGTGATTCTCAACCTTTTGGATTGCAAAACGTTGACATGCATTATGCACCATTCTACCCTATGAAAGCCTCTGCCTAGCTACACTCTCTGAGTTATAGAGTTATAGAGCCCCTCAGGGACCCGTGGGGGTGCCCGGACCCCATGTTGAGAACCAGCAGTGGTGGAAAGTAACTAAGTACATTTCCTTAGTACTGTACTTAACTCTTTTTTCCCCGGGTACGTATATATACGGACGTCGACGCTAGGTGGCGTCATATCCCATGTCCGTATACTGTATATACGTACCCCAACGTATACTCGTTGGGGTTTCAGCCCTATATGCATTTCAGCCATTTGTAAATAGTCGATTCACAAGCTCACAATGTGTCATGATGTGACGCATTGTGAGCTTCTAGATCGGCTATTTCCAAAAGATCATTATACATTTCACAACTTTAAATGGGACATTCTGCACAATTAGTACTAGTTTTACTTTTGGTACATTTTGAATCCAGTACTTTTGTAAATGTAAGTAAATGTTGAATTCCGGACTTTTACTCGTAAATATAGTATTTCTATATTGCAGTATCGATACTTTTACTTAAGTGAACACATTGAGTACTTTTTCCACCACTGAGAACCGGTGAATTAGAAAAATGCCGCTGATGTGACTGGAACGAGAGAGACATCTTAGACCAGTGGTTCCCAAAGTGGGGTCCAGGGACCCCCAGGGGTCCTTGAGGGAGATCCAGGGGGTCCCTCTCATAGTCTGTAACTCTGAGAGTGTGGAACCAAATGAACCCTCTCGGAGTTAAATTAACATTGATTTTACAATATAAATTGGGGGTCCCAGAGATAGAAAACCATTAAATGGGGGTCCGTAGACTAATGCATGTCAAACTGGGTGGTCCTTGAAATTAAACTGGTTGAGAATCTCTGCTAGAGCCGTACAAATCTTCTCTTTATGGGGGTTCTTGCAGGCATATCTTTTCATATGGGGGTCCACAGGGCTAATTAGTGTCAATTTGGGGGTCCTTGACATGAAAAAGTTTGGGACACACAAAAAGCTAAACAGGAAATGTGGTTGGCTACGCACGGCGTTGTCCTCCTCATGCCTGCAGAAAGTTCACCATCTGAGTCTCATAAAGCTGCCATTGTTATCACCACAATGACAAAACCAAGCAGGTATTTTCATACAAATACTTGGGTGTAATGATAGACCATCTGTTATCTGGGAAAGACCACATTTCATTTGCCTGCTAAAGGACAAAGAAAACAAATACTTTGTTTTCTTCTCTGCCGCCTTAGGTCTTTTGGGGCAAGTAAACAGATTTATCCTTTTGGGTTTCTTTTTTTTGTTTTTTCTTCTGTGATTATGCGTGTTGGTACAAGTAATGGTACAAGTGTCCATTACTTAATTTTTTTTAAAAACTGCTTCAGAAAATGAAAAATATTGTAAGCCAACCGCTTGAGGACCTCTCTGAATCAGCAGCCTGATCCGACCCAACCATGTTCTGAAAAATGAACACAAAATGTGATTTAATAGGGTTAAACTGAAGCAATATGGAGCAAATATGGAGCTTATTCCCACATAATGTTGAAGGGTCTTGAATATTGTCATAGTTTTTTCTGTGATGATGCAAATGGTGCTACATCCCTGCACGAAAAGATCATGATGAAGTTTTAGCATCAGCATCATCATCATGCCTCACGATTGACAGAGAATATAACTGCTGTCGTGTGGAAACCTCATTTGTCCAAAACTGTTACTTTTCATTCAAATTCAAAAATACATAGCCATAGCTTTGAGCTTGTGATTGGTACAGTAAATGGTGCATTTATATAGCGTCTTTATCCAAGGCGCTTTACATAGATTGTGCATTACATTCACCCATTCACACACACATTCATACACACCGATGTCAGAGGAAACCATGCAAGGCGGCAACCTGCACATCAGGAGCAATTAGGGGTTCAGTGTCTTGCTCAAGGGCACTTCGACACTAACTCTGGGGGAGCCCGGGTTTACATAGTACTTTGAAATTTAATTAAAATGAGCGAGATCTGAGCGAGTTGACTCAATGAAAATATGTGTTCTTGGCTCTGTGCGGGGTGGGGAAAAATAAATAAAAACAGCACAAGTGAGACTTCAAGTCAGCAACACATCACTCTTCCATGGGCTATAGACCATGAGGCTATGAAGCAATATAGCACTGGGCATAACCATAGAGTAATATGGGGCATAACGGGCAACGGATAAGGGATCTCTTAAAGGCAATGGCATGTGTCACAGTGATTGGTAACAGGTAACAGAGGTGTTTTAGGGATTTAGACAGGTAACCAAAATACCTTTAACTTTAGTGGGGGAACACCCCTTCCCCACTGCTAAATACCCCCAAATTTTGTATTTAGCGAAAATGGAGCCCCTTGTGTTTTAACCTCTATGTTGACATCTCTGGTCTTTGTTTGTTTGTCCTCGTGCACAGGAGACAGAACTTCTGGACATCGCCTGCATCAAGGACGCCAGGAATGGGAAATGCACTAAAACGCCCAAGGTGAGGTCACAATGCACATCTGAAGAATGAATTTATGCATACAACAGACACACAGTATACAAACATCACACACACACACGCAACAGACACAAATATTTGTATTTATACAGCATCTTTCTTCTTTGAAAGGGCTCTTTTCAAATGTGAATGCAAAGGAGTTTTCATTGATGTACTCTGTGTCTATTTTTGGGAAGCAAGTGAATGCTGTCTAGTAGGGGTGGGCTTGATCACAAATCAGCATCCGACTGTCCAAAACCTGCTAGTGGATCGGAAGTCTGAATAGACGTGCATGAAGAGGTGCATGGTCGCAACAACAGGACTGACTGTAGACACATACACCAATCTCTGTACCATACAGTATCCTACAGTTGGGTGCCACCGATATTGTCCCTTATCATTTGACCCATTTAGGCCTGACCTCAACATTTAAAAAAATCCTTCTAAATCCTCCAGTTTTCTGAAATAAATATTTTCACGATTTTTCAAAAATAACAGACCTACAAGCTCGTAGCGCGCCACCAGCTTGTAGATCTGCTATTTTTCAATAGCTAAATTATAACAATGTTTAAAACACCAAAAGGGGTTCCCGCCCAAAATGGGTTAACTGTCCTTTTGCGCAGATCACGCAAACCTCAGCAAAAAGAAAAGGATGGCCTCCAACTGTATGTGTGACTGTATCTATGTTGGTGTTTTGCATTTCACACCCTGGTATCGGTTGATTTACAGTATCCACAACAATTGTATGTGGTTCGGGGCATCTGGTTATAGGATGACTCTCGAGCGTCTCCCTAGGGAGGTCCTCGGTGCACGTCCCACTGGGAAGAGACCGCCGGGGCAGACCAAGGCGCAGTTGGAGGTATTACATCGACTCACTGGCCTTGGAACGCCTCGGGATCCCCCAGGAGGGAGTTATTAATGTTGCTCTGGAGAGGGAAGGCTGGAGCTCTCTGGTGGAGCTGTTGCCCCCGTAACCCGACTACAGATAAGTGGTTGAAGATGTATGGATGGATGGATGTATGGATGGATGTATGGATGGATGGATGGATGGATGGATGGATGGATGGATGGATGGATGGATGAACAATAGTAAACTTAAACCCTCACTGATTGGTCGTGAGGAGAGAGAGGAATGCGTCAGTTTCACGCCGTGGAACCCATCCAGGAATGTGTCAATACCAGCGTGCTAATACGTTGTCGCCATGGCCGTTTGATCACTGAGTCTGCGATCAGCGCAACACTAAACTGCATTGTTATCCATTCCGCTGTCATCGCTGGCCACATAATGAGACAATTTGCCTCATGGCGTAGGATCTATATTTGGCATTTTTTTCTGCTTTATTTCAGACAGGAAACCAATGGCAGAGAGGGAGGAGAGACGTGTGCAATTTGCCAGATAAGAGGGGGGGGAGGGGGGGGGGGGGGGTCGTTGTTGAATCCCAGTGCTCGTGCTCGCTATAGAAGCATTATGATGCTGATGAGAGAAAGCGTCAACTGTTGGGCTTCTTCATGTCCACCAAGCGAGAGACAAATCGGTGTGTGTGTGTGCGTGCGTGCGTGCGTGCGTGCGTGCGTGCGTGCGTGCGTGCGTGCGTGCGTGCGTGCGTGCGTGCGTGCGTGCGTGCTTGCGTGCGTGCGTGCGTGCGTGCGTGCGTGCGTACACATTACTGTATAGTGGTTCCCACACAACAAAGCTCTTGGCTAGCGGGAGTGAGTGATGGAGCACTGGTGCAGCGGTAGTTCACGGAGGATTCATGCATTTCTAAACAGCTCACCAAGGGAGCGAGGGCTGAAGAGCCCCGTGCGTGCGTGTGACGGCGAGGCAAAGAGCCCCGTGCACGGGCCCATGAGTTAAGACTGGCAGAGGGAAACGTGGGAAAAAGGCCCTCCTGCATGCAGACAGTGAGCAACAAGGTGGAGCACGGCTGGAAGGATGGAAGGGAAGGAGGGAGGGAGCAGGGGCAAGGACTTGTTCCATTAATCAAATAATCGAGTGCAAAAATTAATATATATATCAATGTATGAACAAATCTAATAGATTTTTATAATCGACTCATAATCGACTACATCGAATAGTCTGGTTAAATCGTTGAGCCCTGTTTTATACTTTGTGTCACGCAAAAATATAGGCAGCAAATATATAGCCGATCTATATAAGCTCACAAGTCACAACGCATTGTAATGCAACACACTGTAAATCTGCTATTTTCTGTAGTCCGATTATCAATATTTTATATATACTAGAGCGGTGCCCGTTGGAGACTCTACAGCGGTGCCCGTTGGGCACTGGCCTACTTGGAACGATGCAAGTTGGAAATGCATGCCCCACCCAGATATTATGTCTGTGTCCCTTTTATGCCCATATATGGAGTTATTTGTCAGGCATGCCCAAATATGGAGTCTATGCAGACGTCAGAATGATGTCAGAACAGGCCAGCTCCATATATGGACACTGGGCAGGGGTCCTGTGCAGAGCCCGGGCAGAGGCCTTTTTGGGGCAGTTCTGGACAACCGTGGGTCCGACCTGTGGTGGGGTGGAATGTGTGTGTCAAATTTGAAGTCGGTGGGGCGAATGGTTTTCGAGTTACGTGGATTACAGATGTACAGACGTACGTACACACACACATAGTTAGAGATATAAAATTATATATTATAATTGATCATTATATAATGATCGATTAGATGGATTAACTGTTGCACGCCTATAGGAAGGAGAGTGAGAGCAACGTAGAGACACGGTTAGAGGAGGACGCGAGGCAACAAGCCTCATCATCATGACACACAGCGTTTGGCTGTAAATGGACAGCATTTGCTTCTATTGCACGCCTCTCCACAGCCCCCTTTCAGACGGAACACATCCAGACGCTTCATTTCACTTGACTCTGGGCTGTTAAACCTTGAAGCTTAGATGAAAATAGCTTTTCGTTGGCAGCAGAGTGCAAAATGTGGACAAATGCACGGTAAAAAAAGTGAAGCCGTTATTGTATTGTTGCTGTAGTGTTGTCGCTGTTGCTGCCGATATTATATATAGGTTGCTGAGGCCTTCGAGGACACTCTGAATCAAACACAGTTTATGTGGGATCGTGGAGGACATAATACCGATGCAGTGATGTAAATAGGTTTTCAATTGAATGGGTCCCGGGACCCAGGCGTGGTCTTTTAGATGGGTCACACGTAGTCAATGGATGAAATGATAAGCAGACAGTTAGTTACTAGTTACTGTGAGAGGGAGGTCTAGCCAACACCAACTTGGGACTCCTGGATTGCTATTGATTCGCTGCCCTCCACACTTTCCTATATCTAACATCAGGTTCTTGAGCTCTATACAGTGTTGTTAGCTACACTGTCACATTGCAGTCCGTCTACGTAGGTGGTGCGTTTCTTTCCCCTCCTGACTTTGCCCTGGGTTGGCTCCCATAGGGGTCAATTTACCTGCCTCAAGTTCTGGGTGCCTGACGCAGTGCCCTGCCAGTCTTATCGTTCTCTCTCTGACTTTGTCTGTGACCCGTGGTATGTCCCCATAGAGCAGGGGTGTCCAAAGTGCGACCTGCAGGCCAAAAGCGGCCCTGAGACAAATTGTATACGGCACTCAGCTCATACCTGAATTGTATTATGAACGGCCCTCCCAACAGTATGGGACATTTTTACCTGCAGTTTTTTTTATAGTAGTAGAGTATAATTTGTCAGTGTTCCTTGTTCCTTGTATTTCCTTTTTTTTGTTTGTGTTTTGCCTTCCTCGTCTGGTTACATTTGGTAATGTGAAAAAAATGCTGAGCTACACTTTTTGTTCACAGCGCACACCTTACAAAAGATCATTGACGTTACATTTTGATGATAATAGTTAAATAGAATCGTTTAAATGTGATGCATATGTACTGAATGTGACTTTGTTATAGTCCGAAGGTACATTATGTCAGGAGATGGCCCTTGAGTGTTTTAATATTTTCTAATATGGCCCCTTTTGAAAAAGGTTTGGACACCCCTGCCATAGAGGTCTACATTTCTGATGCGGTCCATCCGACATCTAGTGCTATTCGTAACATTCTAGACTCCAGCCAGGGCTCTTTCCTGTTGTGCTGTGAGGGTCCATATCTCAGCCCCATACATAACAGCAGTACTGACTCCACAGCCGCCTCTTAACTCTTTGAGAGTTTCAAGGATTTCTATATAGTTTTTAGACTTCTCTATGGCAGAATGGCGTTTTTGAATGATTTATTGAAAATTCTCTGTTGTGAATGTGTGACAACGAAAGACCTTCAGAGAAAGCTTGGCTTGTCTGCTTCCAGGAAAAAAATAAACTGAGTTGATAAAATGTTTAGTTTGTGTGTTGGAAGCCATTTAAAAGAGCCTGCATTTACACTGGGTAGTGTTTCTAGGACAACAAAAAAAGTTATGCCCGGTTGAAGTTTTATTTTCTAAATAACTTTTTTTCTGCTGGGCGTACATAGCCATGCAATATCTCGTTTTAAAGGGTGAGTTGTCTAGTTCAATTAAAATAAAATAAAAAGTTTCTCACATGTACCACTGTAGATATTTTGCCATCTATAAATAGCATGGTCAGTCATGATCAATCTGACCTATCCAGCTAAAAGTCCCCCTAGCTCTGAAATGGAACATCATATAAACTCAATTCTTTTTTGGGGTAAAATTAGACATTCTAACGCACATTTTGATATATACCATGTTTACATAGTCTTACCAGTACCTTGTCTATTCATGCATGTATCTCAAAAACCTGTTGTGAAGAAACAGTTTTGATAAAAAAACACATCCAAGGACATTGTTTTGATATGACTTTGTGCCCATGATATGTATCAAAATATAGACTTGAATGTATACTGTATTATAACAAAAAATTGGGTTCTTACCATCTACCGTTACAGAGTAAATCACAGTTGAAACTCGCTTAGTCAAACCATAAACCTCAGAATAGTGAACAAAATAGCCATGACAGGTCTAACTCATTGTAAAAGCGTCTTTTATTTTTTATGACTACTAACATAATACAATTATAATAAATATTACAGAAAATAAATAGGCCTACATACAAAACAGTTGTCCCCAAACTCCCCAGTGTCCCCAAACCACTGCATTCCAGTTGTTCTTGACGGTGTGTGTGTGTGTAGGCTAAATTTAAAAAAAACAACTGAAATGAATGAATGCATCCGGTTCAGTGTCGGAGAACTCCATCGCAGTCTTGACTCTTCGTCTTCATCATCATCATCATCATCATCATCATCATCATCCTCCTCCTCCTCCTCTGATGCCAGTTCTAAATATATAAAAATAAACATTTAGCTGTAGTCAGCCCGGCCAATAGCCAGTTGGGGGGGGACGGGGGGGGGGGACGTAGGCTATCTGACATCATCGTCATCATCATCACACGGAGACACACTAAACAATGTACAACCATGATTGTATATGTATACAATATACAATGAATGCGATTATCATGCAAGCTCAGACGTCAATGAAACGTCATACAGATCTTATATAATACGCTACTGTTAGCTTCACTCCCCGTCCCCCCTCCGATCCTTGTAGCAAGGTCATCATAAACACGCGTTGCTTCAGTAAACGATGCATGTTTGTTCTCCGTCTTTGTAGACAGTAAATAAAAGGAGCGAACATTACTCTAAAGATCAGATCGCCTATAAGGCACGCTACAATATAAAATACTTGTACTGCCATGCGTGCATGCCTGCTACGATACATTTGTACTGCACCAACCAACCGATCGACACCAACCCCCCCTCCAGCCATTATCCAGCACCAATGCACCAACCCCCCCATTAGCCAGCACCTTTGGTGCTGGCTAATGGCTGGGGGCCATCGTGGTGAGTCATTCTGGCGTCATGATCTGACTAGTAGTAGTAATTATCCAAGCATCTATTTGTAGCGATCATCTTATGATTTCTGATCACTATAGAAGGGCATTTTCTACAATAAGATTACCTCAAAACATTCCGGGTTGATCGTCTTCTTCAATGGTTTCCCGGTATAGCTCATCGGACGACGATGGGGAGACAATGAAAAAAGGAGGGAGGGAGCAGCGAGTCTCGCTGTAAGCACTGGACCAGGGCTACTCCGCCTGGAGAAGGCGACTGGGACGCGTATGGATCAATACTACTACCACAAAACTCGCTCAAATAAATAGTACTGCTTTCAACTTTTTCTGCTAGAAAATCGCTTGGGCGAGACGGCAAAACAATAAACTATGAAGACTCCCTCTGCCCCCACTGTTTACAGGGGGTGGGACCAGCTTCCAATGGCAACACGTACACGTGTGTCACGTGACACGGGTTTTCTGGGTAATGTAGTTGGAATATAAGCTCAGGAATTTAAACAGCGCTTCGGAGCATATTAATATGTTTAGATTAATCAAAAACTCTGAAGACGCCAATTGGCGTCATTGATCATTTACGGAATTCTGATGAAGACGCCAATTGGCGTCTTTCACCTTCTAAGGGTTAAGGTCTTCTCCCATGTCTGATTTCAACACTCTCCTCATCCCATGCAAGGCATTCCAGGCAAGTGCTCTCCGGACCTTCAGGTCCTGTTCAGTTGAGGCTGTCCAGGCCTCAAGGTATTTGAAGTCCTCGACTGGCTCGAGCAGTGGCAATGTTTTTGTCCTCTGTGTTGACTGTCATTACTGTTGTTTTCTTGGCATTGAGCTTGAGGCCGCTCTTCCTGCACTCCATTTCTACTGCCAACAGTAGTTCCCTTCCTTTCTCTACTGGAGAAACTCGGGGTCAGTGACCATGATGGGGTGTACTTGCCTTGACTTCCTCGGGACCAGAGTGAACCCCTGCAGTGCCTCCTCTCTGCCATTGATTGTGAGTCTCAGTGCATGGTCCATCGCTACATTGAACAGAAAGGGGGCCAGAGTGTGACCCTGTAGGATGCCCGCTAGAATCTCAAATTATTTGGCGTCACTGTCGCAGACAGTATACGTTTTTTTCTCCCAAAAATGTGGGCATGGCATAATACTTACGTATATAGCGTATACCGGTAGACTACACCACTGCACTATATGCACTATCCCGGGTTTCAATTTAACTTCAAAGTATTTGACATTCAATGTTCTTTTTCCACAAATGAGTTTTGAAAAATGGGGGCCGTCTTATAATCATAGTCGTCTTATATTCGGGAGAATACAGTATACAGTAAGCGCACAGTCTCATGAAAATCACAGGCATGCCGTCTCATGAAAATCAATGACATACTGCGGAGATAAATATTGATCCCAAGCCACATGGCTCCCCCAGGGCATGTCTGGTCATATAGGAACAGGATGGAGAGAGAGACATATCAGTGGAAAGGTTGTCCCTTTTGAATCCATAATTCATGTTCAGTTGTGGTTTACACTTAAAGGATATACCCACTGTACAGTACTGTACCGCAACAAAATGAAAACAACTTTATTAGAAAAGAACTACGGTAGATAAAAAGGAAACTATTGAAGTAAAGGTTAAAAATCACACCCGTGTGAAGTGAGGGGCGCTAATATATTAAAGTCTGGCAGTGGGTTCCATAGGGCGGAGGGGTGGCCTGGGGATGTCCTGGAGATTATGGTATTACCCAAACCTGAGGGAGTGGGAGGTGGGCGTGACGTTGGCGGAATTCAGAGAGGTAGCGGGGGTAGGCCTGGTTGTCGAGGGCCAGGCAGGTGGTGATTAGCATTTTGAAATCAATTCTGTGCTTGACTGGGAGGGAGAGCCAGTGAGTGGAGGTCATGGAGGACTGGTGTGATGTTGTGGTCCCTACCCATCCATTTCTGACCTAATCCATCACTGATGTAATCCATCACAGCATTGATGGTAATCCATCACATCATCGTTGTAATCCATCATTGATGTAATCCGTGCTTGTCAAAATGGGAGGGAAAAAATGTAAGGACCACTTCACCCATTCTCAACCATATCTTCATATAATTGGATTGGTCCTCACTAATGTTCATTATAACATGGCACTGTTTCTGTCTGCTCATTCTGTGTCTCAGAGGAGGACTGTGGACAGTTCAGAAACCTGCCTACGAGTGGGCCATCGGTAGGGTTGGTAATTTTAAACCAGATTTCAACCTTTTTTTATTGTTGATTTTTATTAATGCAAGGTTCAATGTATTCTGTTTCTATGCTCTTGCATTATTATTATTATAAAAATTATAAAAAAGAAAGAAATGACCAAACCTGCCTACCGATGATGTCACTGGTAGGCGGGTTTCTGGATTGTCCACATTCAATAGGCCTCCTCTGAGTGAGTATAGAGAGAAATGGTGCCATCTTATAGGGCCCAAACGCCCAACGATTCGCCACGCAACTCCTTGCCACCAAACGGTTCCGAGTAGTTGCATGAAACCATGATCCCCAACAATGGCAGTTGCAAGGAGTTGCATTGGTACGGTTTGGGCCTTATAATGAGCAATTATATGATGTTAGGGTGAAAATGGCTGAAGTTCTCCTTTTACAAATAAATGACAAAACAATACTTTACAATGGCTAGAAATACAGACTGCTGCATTAAGGTGGAGATACTGCTCTCTGTAGTTTCTTGTGTTGTGTTTATTCGCTATCGCACCGCTGTAATTTACACTATGGCATAGTTTCATAATGCAGCAGTACTTTGCTTCTATTTTTAGAACATCTGTTTTCGGAGTCTTTTATGCCTTCTATAGAGTTTACAGTGATACGTCCATTCATGTAAACGGCAGAAAACAAGCACACACGCACGCACGCACGCACGCACGAACACACGCACGCACGCACACACGCGCGTGCCAGGGCACTTAAGACGAGTGGAGATATTGGCACGGTGACAACATCTACACAGGCTTTTATTTTCCGACTTAGAGCTCGGCATCTTCTGCCGAACAGTATCAGGCACAGACCCATTGCCTGGAAGAACAGTATCAGGCGCAGACACGGTCCCATTGCCTGGAAGAACAGTATCAGGCGCAGACACAGTCCCATTGCCTGGAAGAACAGTATCAGACACAGACACAGTCCCATTGCCTGGAAGAACAGTATCAGACGCAGACACAGTCCCATTGCCTGGAAGAACAGTATCAGGCGCAGACACGGCCCCATTGCCTGGAAGCAGGCTCCAAATGGCACGTAAAGGCTTTATATTCTTTTATGGGCTGTTTCTGTTGGAGCTGCTGCTTCTACAGAAGCGCTGCGTGCAGGTGGGGGCGGTGTCTGACTGCGCTGTGCATCAGTAATGTCGGTGCTCGTAGACACACACACACTCGTGACTCGTCTGAGCTCCGTTTAACTCATGTCAGCCCGCCCACGGCTTCCCGGTTATGATTCATACGTCTGCGCTGCCTGCACGCACGCACGCACAACATAAACTCAAACATGAAATATGTTTGCTAGGGATACAGGCACACGGGCATATACGAGTGCACACACACACACACACGCACACGACACACACACACACACACACACACACACATGCACACGGCACACACACGCACACCCCACTCTCTAAACAGTGAATACAAATGCAGAGGCACACACACACACACACACACACACACACACACATACACACACACAGTCACACACAGTCACACACACACACACACACACACACACACACACACACACACACACACACACACACACACACACAATGAAAACAAAGCCTCAAACACACTATTTACACGTTCATTACACATGCACAGAGATAAGAGTCACACACACACACACACGCGTGTACACACACATTCTACGAAGACACAGACAAAGCCCGATTAGATCGGTGTCCTCGTGGCCACGGATGACAATTAGCATGCGTCCACCCCCTCGTTCATCATTCACGCTGATTAGATTGGCCTGCATGTCTGTGTGACAAGAAGAGCTAACCTTGGTTTGACTGGTGGCTCCAGATTTGGATCAGCCTTAGGGTCCGGTAAACAAAGCACACACTTCTAATGAGCCAGTCCATACGTGACATGCTGCATAGAGTGGATCAAACCACAGAGGACGCAGAAGGTGACACTCCATTCCTCACGGTCTTTGTTACGTCCGCTCATTAAAGCCACAGATCCATGCGCTAATCAATGTCCACTCCAGCCCTAACCCTGACCTTTCCAGTCATTTATTCCAGTACTTTAACGCATTGCAATATTGGCTTAACGCAATAGAAGAAAAATAAATAATGTTATTGTGACATGCATTGCAATCTAAGTCGTTTACAGTAGATTGAATGAGCTTTGCAAATATAGTTTTTAGACTAATCGTCTGATTTTCATTAATTCGTTAATTCGTTAATTTAACTTGTATTTCTCTAGCTCTAAAGCATAAGTACAGTACAATAGTTAAAAACAGTGTCAACAGAGTCATTTGTGAATACATTATCAGTACAATATTGAGTATCAGAATTGCTTCATTTTTCCAGAAATGTGGCACCAGTCCCCATAGAGTTATATTACTGTTGGCAAGTTGTACTGTACGTACCTACTTTCTTATGAATCAATTCATATTTGCAAAATCAAAGCGTCTTTGCTCAACACAAAAGAATGGCCTCAAAACAGTAATAAAACTATCAACGGCAGCGAAATGTCTTTTATTCAGAATGCTTCGCACATTTTCCAAAAAACTCTTTTTAAGTTCAGTTCGGACATACTGTGCTGTGTAGCTCCCCTCTAAAGTCGGATGCATTGACACTCCGTCTTTGATGGACACTTTCACACACAGTAGCTTTACCAGTCCTTCTGGCTGGCTGACTGACAGGCGGTTATAAGCCTCCTATATTTCACTGGCAGATCACCCTCTCTCCAGGTTATATAAAACTCTATGGCAGTCTGTTCTTCCACGCTTCCGCCCGGTTACAAACTGTTGCCTCATCGCCTGTCTTATAAGGGGACAGGCGAGACCAAACTTTGACTTCGGCAAGATGCACATGCGGAGTGACACAAATACAAAGACAGCAACACTACTACCTGGCTGGCACCAGACCCTGGGGCCGCCCGTCACACAGGTGCTGTGACAAGGGGGATTTGGATTTGGGCAGAATGTAATTGTGTTCTTGTCCCTGACAACAGTAGCCGTTCGGTCCCATTTCTCTCAACACCAGCGCTCACATGAGAGAGGCTCGTCTGAGTGGTTGATGGACTTCCACAGCTGACGGGTGTGCACCCTGCACCCTGCAGAGATTGCGTCAAGATGATCAGTGACATATAGTGCCAGTGGTGGAAAAAGTATACTCACATTTCTGTGTGTGTGTGTGTGTGTGTGTGTGTGTGTGTGTGCGTGTGCGTGTGCGTGTGCGTGTGTGTGTGTGTCATATTCTATGTTTTGGGACCTTGAGGCAGTTCACACAGTTCCAAACCCTCCGTCTGAAAGTCTGTATTAAATCAGGCAGATTAGTTTGTTCCTGAACAGTCTGTTCCCGACGTCCCCCAGCGCTAGCCAAACCACTATAGCCAATCATATCCTCCCATCTGATCTGTGTAACTTACCATAATTAGAACTAATCTGCCCATGACTCAGAGAGCACTAGAGAATTCACATCTTCTCAGTTCTCTGTGGTAACCACATGAACCCCAGCATCCTTATTCTGCTGGGCAATGGGCATGTCGTAATGAGTAGGCGGACATTGGGCAGAACTATTTCCAACGCGTTGTGAGCTAGATTGTCTTATTTCTTTCTAACAATGTGATTTATGGTGGGGCAACAGTGGGGTTCCCAGCAAAACGTGTTAATACTGCATCACACTCATTTTAACCACTTTATCCATATTTTGTACGTTGGCTATTCAAAAATAGCCTTCCCTTTCCTTTCCTTTCCTTTCCTTTCCTTTCCTTTCCTTTCCTTTCCTTTCCTTTCCTTATATTTGCTATTTCAGACAAATGATCTCCCATTTGCAATGAATGTTCACCTACAATTTACAATTTACAATTTAGGCATTTAGCAGACGCTCTTAATCCAGAGCGTGTTATGTTATGTGTTATGACATGCCCAGATTCAGAATAGTGACGCTAGGGTTCATGTGGTTAAGGCTTTTAAAATGTGTGTTTATTTGATTACAATTAGATAAATGTAGCCATTTATATCATTACCACATTTGTTTACATGCTGCAAGCTATCCATTCATATACTTCTGGTATGTATAGGTACTATAAGGCATTAGCCACAAAGTCGACTTTTCAACAAGTAGACTTCATTAACACAAGAAGACTCCCGCCACGAGAAGTTGAAAGTCGCTCTATGTGTGCGTGTGTGTAGAATTCAAACTGTACTGTTATTGTCACGGACAGAAGTGATTCTTTCCTTTTACAACTGCATCAGGAGTTCAGTCTCAGCCATTAATTAACAACCTCTGTGCAGCTGTGACTCTCCCTTTGATGTGACATCCGCTTCTCAGCTGCATGCTCTGTCCCACTGGTTGACTGGCTGAACTGCTGTGTGTCAGAGAAACGAGGAATTGACTACGAGGAGTCGACTCGACCTAAACTTTTAGCAAGTCGACTTGCAAAAATCACAAGTCGTTAAAGGGCCACTCACCCCTTTTGCAACCAGATCTTATTTTAATGATGTTTGGGAAACAAGAAACACTTTCCTGGGGTTTTTGTCTCCACCAGGCCGAAGGCATGGGGAGAGAGTATGTTTTGCACTCCGTCCGTGTGTGTGTCCTTCCTTCCGTCCGTCCGTCCGTCCGTCCTTCCGTCCGTCCGTTATCAGCTAATCTCTGGCACCGTTGGCCCGATCCATGCCAAACTTTGCACACACACTCCCTGGATGCCAATGACGAACCTCTGCCCCAAATATTCCTCAACGGCCTGTTATAGCGCCACCATGAGGCCGATTTAGGCAAAAAACATTTATGTAGATTACTCGTACACATTTTATCCATATATCACACAATTCGTTATACACTATCTCCATAGTCATGTGATCAACACGGAGCGGCACCATTTCCCATCTTCCATCCTGATTGGCTAAGATTGGCTTCCAAAGCTCACACGATTGGTCCGTTTCGAACAAAATGCCACAAATCACAAACACAGTGTGCAATTTCCGTGAAATTATACACGCACATTTCCACTAGGCCGAGGACGACATGCCACAATTCTTTTCCCCAAATCAGCCTCATGGTGGCGCTATAACAGGCCAATTCCTGTTTTAGCTATAACTGCATCGATCTGTATACAACTTATGTATGCGCACTCCCTAGAGGCCATGGAAAAACATTGTCCCTGCATCGCTCCACATCTGCCGGTCATAGCGCCACCATGAGGCCAATTTCTGCAAAACACATTGCTTATGTTAGTCGCACAGATTTCATCCAAATCTCACGCAAATCGGTCCACATGATCTCTGTAGTCATGTGATCAAGACGAGTCTGTTGGATTTCTCCGATTCTACATTGATTGGCTAAGATTGCCTTCCAAAGTTTTCAGGAGTGGCCCGTTTCGTTCAAAATGCTGCACATGTCCTGCTCATCCAGAATTCTATCCTCAAAGATGCTATGAGTGATCTGGCTCTGCATTTCCTCAACAAAATGAAGAAAATTGTTGCAAAAAACTAAAACAAAAAAACATGTTTATATTATACTCCTAAACATTTTGCCAAACATCTCACACAGTCCTATCCTCCTGGTGGAGACCTGTGCCCAGAAGGGCACTTTTTCTAGTTATGTGGTTAATTTGTGTTTTTAGATATTTTAGTATTTCAAAGCTGTCTGTGATGTCATGGACACTGGTCTCACTGCTGGATTACTACAATGACCATAATACTTTGCTGCACTCACCCCACCTTGTGGAGAGGGCAGGGCAGGGGCAGTCTTACTGAGACAACATGTAGTCCAAGAAGGAAGTGAAACCAGTGTCCATGACATCACTGGCACTTTGAAATACTAATATATCTAAAAACACGTATTACACGCATAAAAACCCCAGGCAAGTGTTTCTTGTCAAAAGGGTTTGGTTGCAAAAGGGGTGACGTGGCCCTTTATAGGTACAAGACATACCGGTATTTAGTACTGTAGACAAAAGGGGAACATTTCCTCACTGTAAATACTTAAGTTAAATCAATGAAACACTTCCTCCCTGTCTCCTTTCAATAACACAAAGATAACTGTAAATACATGCATACCTGCATACTGTGCCCAGGACCAGATTAACCCTTCCTGGTATCCAGTGCTACAACCCGCTTTGCAGGATGCAGCGGAATATTTTCACTTCACCAACGCATTCCGCGGTTTTACCGGTTCTTCACCAGCCCATTGTTTCACCATTTCGCCGGTCTTTCGAGAATTGTACAGTATTCTCTCACTTTTGCCCTGCCGTTTGGTGCCCCCCAAGGTTGGTGCCCAGTGCTGCAGGACTTTATTTCCTTGCATTATGCCAGCACTGAGAGTCAGTCCCCATATTGTTTAGATATACAGTACAGATTGCCTCCTACAGGCGTATGCAATATGCATAGGCTCAACTAATGTAACTTAAATAGCACTTTATGAAGACATAGCACTCTATAGCGTATACACATATAGTTTCCTTAGATAGATATTCCACTGTTAGGTTCTTAAGCTTATGTATTATTCATGATGACTATTTTTTATGTATTTGATGTATTACCATGTTTTTTTGTTCTTGCTTAGTGTTTACAGTAAATCGCTCTGGATTAAGAGCGTCTGCTAAATGCCTAAATTGTAAATTGTATTGGTACATAGAAGCAACAAACTGAAATGATGGCGGTGTCATGGTGTCAAGTGCATTATCTTTCTCAATCATAATCTTAGTATTTGGTATAATTGTGCAGTATATTGTCAAGACATCATCAACCATCCTAGATGTGCAATTCAAATAGCTCTCGTCTTGGCATCAAGCGATCTCGACCTTAACCCCCCGGCTCTTGTAAACGAACTGACGTACGAACTGAGCACGATGTGACTGCAAACATGTCCACAAAAGATCAACCACATTAACCCTGACATCCTTATTTTGGAAATGTCATTGCCTGCATTGATTTATTTTTATTTTTTCAATATAGACTAATGTCCAAAATGTTCACAAAAATAAAACATAGCTTATCTATACAAGCTCACAGTGGCTCATAAGGTGGCATGCATGGTTAATGAAGTTACACGTATAGGCTTACATACAGTAAGCATGAATGAACACACAAGTGCACACACAATGCACACGATTGAAGCCTGCACAAGGAAGTACACACATTTGTGTGTGTGCGTATGCTCTTGTGTACTGTGTGTGTGTGTGTGTGTGTGTGTGTGTGTGTGTGTGTGTGTGTGTGTGTGTGTGTGAGAGTCAGTCCCTCGCGCAGAGATTTGCATACAGGTTAATCAAGATCAAATGACAGAGAAACGGAATGATTGCTGGAGAGCTTTCAGAGAGACGGGTAGGTAGGCCTGAGAACCGTCACTGTTATCAGCTCCTCAACACGGGAATATTATCTCTGTTGAACAAAGCCCTGGAACCACCTTCACAGCACATCTCTTCCATAACCAGTGAAAATAGCCGATCTACAAGTTCACAATCACGTCGCATTGTGAGATTCAAGATTGACGAGATTCAAGAATATTATTTTGTTGTTGTCACTGACTTATACAGGTACAAGCAGCGAAATGTTGTTGGGGCTATACGCGGATACTTAGGGTCTTAGATCGGCACAGTAACTTAATAATTAGCAGTGTTTTTGCTTGGATTCCATTTCTGTGATCAAAAACCGTGTTCAATGTTGGAACAATGTTCACCCAAATGTGCAGAGCACAATGTGTAAATCTCACATTATACAGTATATACATAGCATGAACAGCATTTCATCTATTTTCAGTACTATTTTCAGATGTACTGTAAAACTCCCACGGAATTTCTCTTTTTAATTGCCTGGTGTTTTATTCCATCTAGACTAAAGCCAGGAAAGGCCGATACACAATTTCCATGTATACCCTATCTATACTGTATATAATATACGTGTGTAAATATGTGTCCTTCGACCCTGTGTCTAAATAAGATGGCAACGTCCTCATGGCTAGCATGCTACTGTAGATGTTATTCCTCAGCTGTTGTTTGGGTTCCTGTGAGTTTCGGAGGCTGTGATATTGAGAGAAAGTGTTCCGGGGGGCTCTGTTACAGTCTAAGCTTACAGCAGAAAGGGCTCTTGCTTAAATACCAAGCTCCTTGTGTATCCCCACAGCAGTGTAACAGGATCACAGAGAACTGCTGTCTGGCCAACAAAGCCATCTACACCATTCAGTCTCTCACACGGTCCTAACAGAGTGCTGCTCTCACAGCGGTGTAAAGTGACTATAAGTAAAGTACAATATTTGTATAGAAGTATATTGAACAAACAAATCCTGCAAAGTAACTAGTAACTCAAGTTCTCAAATATTGTAGTTGGGTAAAAACAAAGCTACATTTACTCAAGTACTGCACTTATTTTGAGGTATAGTTCAACACTATAATATAATTCTATATACTGTACTTTTTCTTTTACTCCGCTACAGTATAGTTACTATAGTTACTTTGCAGAATTTGATTGTTATATCGATATATATTCCCCAGCCAGCCCTGTTGAGAGTGACTGCCGACCAAGAGATGTTTTGCGCTGCTGTGGAGACAGATCTGTTTACTGAGTCTAGTCACAGACAACGGGAGCAGTCCCACTTTTTTGTTCCCGAGTCGATTGCAGCTCCAGAGCCTCCTCTCATGTGGATGTTTGTATTGATTTTTGGACTACTTAACACTGGTTTGTTACAGTATGTTATGTTTTTTTGTTTTTTTTATCAATAATGTGTGTACTTTTACCTCGGGAGAAAGCAAAAATAAACCCACAGAACAGGGGCTTGGTTGTGACATTATGTGAATGTTAAATGGTTCATGTGCTTGTGTGTTGTTGACGATAAGAACCACATGTCCCACCATTCAATCCCTGGATGACCAGGCAAGGTCGTTGTCTGGCCACGGGACGAGATACAGCACAGCGTGACATGGACGACAAACAGTCCAGACAACATGGGCCCCGCCGCTCTCCCACAGTCAGTCAGCATATATGCCGTCGTAAATGACATCAGCGTATCGAACAGCAGTGGGACAAACAATGGGTCGATATCGGTATCTGTGGAACCTATCATCACGTTTCATGTGCCTGCATGTGAAACTTATATGTAGGACAATCTGTACCTGTTGGAGACTTGACACAGGGTCACAGGTCAATACATTAGCCCAATAATATCAGCAATTTCCAGCAAATGATACGTTCGTATGACAAAGCATGACTATGAATTAGGTTTAAGATCAGCAGAGGTCTCTCTGACTGCATATTTCTGAGTTATAAGCGTATGGTGGTGTAATAGTGACAACATGTTAACTCACTCGGCGCTGACATCGCCTTTTCACGCCTCCAAATGCCCTCTGCGGCGAGTTCGCCTTTTGTCGAAATAAATAAATAAATAAAAACGGAAATGAAAATTCCGCTGATGTATGCTGTCTATGGGGACGCAGTTTTTAGAATCATAATATCTCTGATTCTTCTTTTTGGCTCAAAACAAGCTTGATTTGAGCCTCATTTCTATAAACGATATGATCCCCGGTTACAATATGTATGTTTTGGGTGAATTAAATAACAAGTTTTTTTAAGTTAAGTTTTGTGTGTGTGTGTGTGTGTGTGTGTGTGTGTGTGTGTGTGTGTGTGTGTGTGTGTGTGTGTGTGTGTGTGTGTGTGTGTGTGTGTGTGTGTGTGTGTTTTTTGTGTGTGATACAGCTGCGCCCTCTGGTGGTGGGCGGGTGGTGTTACAGCGTGACACACAGACAGACACACAGACAGACATGTTCTGCTAGGTCTCATAGTTAGTGCTCACTGTGTTCGCAATCACTGCGTTCGCAACAATCGCGATAATTCACTTCCTGTGTCTCGGTTTCCGAGTGAAATTACTTCCAAACTAAGAGCTTTGCCCTATTAATTGACTGGGTGGTGGTCCTGGAGTACCTTTTTCAGACACCAGATGGGGATGTCGGCGGTCAATGAGTTTTTAATGGCTGTATGTCGAGACTCGAGAAAAAACACAAGAGTCAACCAGGGATAATGAGGCCCTCCTCCACAGGCCTTGGCCGGAGAGAGACAGGGGGAGAAGAGATGAAGGCAGAGGGAAAGATGGAGAACAGAGAGAGAGAGATCGCAGGATGGTGTGCTAATTGGATCCTCCTGATTAAAGCTGGTTTTATGGTCCTCCATTGCTGATACAATCCTCCCAATTATGCTTTTGCTTGGAGCTGCAGACTGTTGCAGCATGTCAGTGGAAACACAACACAATATAGATTTTCAGCAGAATTTAGTAGAAAAGACTCAAACAAAGGCATAAAGACAGGTGGGCGTGAGAAGTGAGAACGAGGACAGTTTTGTACAGTCACTGCTTGAGTAGTCTCGCGTTACCAGACTGTTGCTTCTCGCAATTCCCAAATGCTTTCATCATACAGTCTGGAGCAACGGAAGAGCTGTCATGAGTCAAATATAAAGCGGAAGTGGTGACTCCTCCCCACTTCCGTTTCGTCTTTACAGTCGCGCAAATTCATCCTAATATAAATAGAAATCAACTATGCATATACAGCTTGTAAACGGAAATGGCAGCTTCCTTACTCGGATTTCGGGAGCTGTAGTTCCAAACTCTATATAGCATTCGGAGATTGTGGAATAGTTGTCTGTCTACACGAGACTACTGTTTGAGTGACTAGTGTCCCCTGCACCAATCCCCCCTCCCTTTCCGCACCTACTCCACTCAGAGACAGAGCTGTGAAGCTGTCAGTCAGATCACAAGCCCGGGGAAAGATCGCCCGCACACTCCACTTTTAGACATGTTGACTTATACCCCCTCCACGCACGCACGCACGCACGCACGCACGCACGCACGCACGCACGCACGCACGCACGCACGCACGCTGCGCACACAGACGTGCTGCCTGCATACTAGCTCACACATACACAGTGTACATGCTTTACACACAGAGACATTGTGTTCTGGTGCCACTGAATAAACTGCCCAACCGCTATCATCTTTCCACTCCATTTTCTCTCTCTCGCTCTCTCTCTCTCTCTCTCTCTCTCTCTCTCTCTCTCTCCCCCTCTTTTCTCTGTCTCATCCTCTCAGCACCTTTGTCTATTAATGTCTGACATGTTCACTTCTCTCTTTCTCTCTCTCTCGCTCATTGAATTTGGCACTCAGACAATTCAACCGAGGCGTGCTGCTGCCAATGTGGAGATGAGTTGGGAATCCGTGTTGGCTGTCTACTAGCACTCTCCTCAGAGAGACTAGCCTGGGGGCAAATGGCAGCTCCTAGTAAGAGGTGATTAGACTAAACCGCTATGGACTCATTGATCTCCATGAAAGAAACAGCCACACCGCCCAAGCCATCAATCAAAAAAACAAAAAAAACAATACAAGCCCAATACATCATTGTCACACGGATCGATGCATGTGACCTCTCTGGCGGAGCGTAACGACAGGAGACAAAGAGCAGGGGGGCAGAGTTCAAAGCAAAAATAAATAAATTAAAGAAAGGTTAGCGCAGCGGACCCTCAGGAGCGACCAGGTTTAACTCTCCAGTCAATTTGCGTTGGATGATCCTGACTGACAGGTGAAGTCCCCACGGCCCGAAGCCGGGCCGTCTCATTACTTGATCGCGGAGGTCAGTCCAAATTGGAGCTGTCTCTCTCTCTCATTGCTCAGCGTTCCTCCCCCTGTTCCCGGTGAAATGGGACTGATCTTCCTCCAACGCCGCCTTGGCCTGCGTACTGAGAAATCCTGACCTGTATTTTTTTTCTTTTTCTTTTTTTACACTTTTTGCTGTGTTGGGGACGAATGGCTGACGGAACGAGGGAGAGAGTGATCCTGAGAAGCAGGAGATGGTGAACAGAGGGGTCTGTGTCGGTGTGCTGTATAAGAGGAGTGGAAACCTTACCTGGGCAGAGCACGCCCTCTCATGAGTATCACCGTGGAGTCCCAGTATAGCTGCCCCATTGTACTCTCCTCTGAGCGGCTTTATCTGAATCCCAGCTGGGATGTCAGCCCCACATGCACATACAGTTCCATTTGCTGGATGGGGGGGGGGGGGGGGGACCCATGCATCTACCTTTGATTGTGACCGCAGATCGCATTTACTATGAAAACATGCCATGTGACATCACGTGACATCATCAGGGATCTCCATATATGGGCCCCCACCTGTCCTTTCTGATCTGACATTCCATATGTTGATCTGACCTCATCAAACTCTGTACACTCAAGACACGCTCCATATATGGCCAGTGCAGAATTCATTCCATATGTTGATCTGAATCCCCATAATAAAGCGCCAGCGCTCAACCAGCAGTCTGCCGTCTGCTGTCACCCAGGCGGATGCGTGCACGCGACCTCGCCCTTAGGGCGTCTTACTGGTAGCCCACCTCTTCTGGTCTTTGGATATTTATGTTTGCATAATATCTAAATTTGTTAGTCGTGCATCGCCGTTGTGGTCACATTTTGTCAATACAAGACTGGTACCTCCGGGAATGCAGGTCGGAGCAATGCAAGTTGAGAATGAATTACCTACTTGTTTATGCAATATCCGGTCTGTCTGTTTGTTGCCCATATAAGGAGATCCCCGATGTCATCAGTATGCCCATATATGGCATGCCCATAGAGGCACACCGGTCGGTTTGGCAGTTCTGGATAGCCGTCAAACCGACCGACTTCACGCCAGGCACCGCACATCACAGTACAGAGATTTCCTGAATTCATATAGAAGGATTTGTTGGTCAGAACTGTGTTGTGGTTTTTCTGCTGCGTTGATCAGACAAAACAAAACAAAAACTAATAACAGCCCACCATATTTCACCTCACAAGGAATGTCGTTAACACAGTCATTGGCCGGTGGTTGCATCGTACCGTTGGTGATCTCTCCTCTTCTCTGCCGTTCTATATTGAATTTAGTCGAGCCAACAGTGTCCCGTATCTGAGGCAAAATCATGATAGAGAACATGATTGATTGGATATTCCAATCACACAGACTAATGCAATTACACAGAAACCTGGAGGAACAACAAAGCAGAGTAGGAAAGACAAAACCAAGGCAGCAACCGCTGCAGAATTCTAATCGCTTGGCAACGTTACATGAGGCACACTGTAAAAACCCTTAGCGTTAGTTAGGGGTCCTTTTTTTACTCCCTCAGAGTTTTTTTTATTACTGTGTACAAATCAAAGATAATGCCGTGATATGCTGTGTTTAAGGTTTAAAAAATAATCATCTTCTTTCCATTAACAGGTAAGCAGTAATTGCATCATTAGTTACCGGTATCAACCTTCAACAAGTCCCTGCTATATGAATCACACACTGTGTGTGTGTGTGTGTGTGTGTGTGTGTGTGTGTGTGTGTGTGTGTGTGTGTGGTGTGTGTGTGTGTGTGTGTGTGTGTGTGTGTGTGTGTGTGTGTGTGTCTGTGCGTGCGTGCGTGGGTCTGGGTCTTTGATATAAATGGATAGTAGAATTACAGTCAGAGTCAGACGATTCAAAATGTAGAGCAGATAACATTTTTTAATGAGGTTACTTTACAGGTTCAGTAGAACTGTATATGCAACATTACATTCAAATAAACAACCACTTAACACAATTTTGGCCTTGGACGTGTATACACGTCTTTTCTAATCAAACCGCAGGTGGCCTTGGACGTGTATACACGTCTTTAGGGCTTTTTTATTGATATAAAACAAAGAATAAAAAATCGAACCGGGGGTGGCGCATCCGTTGTGTTAAACAACATTGTCTATCCATATTACAGCTGAATGCCATTAGGTCCTGGCATATTGACAGTTATGGTGAGTCTGTAACATTGTGCCAAGATTTGGAAATATAATTATAAAAAATAACACAGCACACCAAATGGCTTTTATTTTTTCACGGCACTGTGCTGACTCGCTTAGTCATTGCACCAGTCTGGGCTTCTTCAAGTCACTTGATGCCTGTAATGAAATCAGATGTGACATTTTGTTAGCCCGGCAGAGGTTGTGCCAGCTGAACTGATCAAACAGGAGTCAGTAGCAAACTCTCTCTCCGATGACAGGGAGGGAAATGAGCACCGCCGGCCCAATGAACCCCAACAAACGGCCGTGAGCCCAAGGCGGGCGGGTTTCACTGAGATACACGGTAGTGTAGACCACTGTTTCCCAAACAATTTACAATTTAGGCATTTAACAGACGCTCTTAATCCAGAGCAATTTACAGTAAGCACGGACAGCACTAGGTAATACATCAAATGCATATAGAAATAGTAATCTGGGATCATACATAAACCAAGAGCCAATATCATCAGTCTAACAGTAGAATATCCAAACAGTAATCTGTTCATTGAGACTGTCAATTCAACTCAAAATGTACCAAAGGTCGACCAAAGTGTTAGGTAAAAAATAACAAAGAAAGCAAGACAGACAAAGAAAACCAGATAAATACAAGAAAACAAAACATATATGCATAACAAATATATATATATATATATATTTTATATATATTTATATAAATATATTTATATATAAATATATTTATACTTATATATATATATATATTACGAAGAAAAAATAAAAAGGGGATACATGCATTACAAAGTTTTACAGTGTCAAAGGCCACAGTGAAGAAATGGGTCTTCAATAAAGATTTAAAGGCCTCTAGTGAGGGAATGGCAGGTTGTTCCAGAGTCTAGGGCCAGTCGCTGCAAAGGCCCAGTCGGTCACCTCTGGTCCTTTTGAAGTTTCCAAGTAGTTCACACATTAAAGCTGCACTATGAAACTTCTCTCTTCTACCTTTGACACAATCTAAATGTCTCAATAGAAGAGCAGGGAGACAAATTACACCCACCCCAATTGTATTTGGGGGGTTATATTGTTTATAACACTACCATACAGATTGGACAACATTCAATTTTATTCATAAAAAAGTTACATCGTGCTGCTTTCGTATTAGTATTCAACAGAAACTGCACATACATCACAAGTACAACAACAACACTGTATAAAACCCCAGGGAACTTTCGTCTAGCTGCTGCCAACGATGATGGGAACACCGCCAAAACGCACACGTACAGTATGTGCGCGCCCAATCGCGCATGTGTGAGAGTGCACGTGGGACGGAATAATTACAGCATGCCACACTGTAAAAGATGCACTCACACATTTCCTCAGTCTTGGTTTGAATGCTCTCTAATGCTGCATTAATTTCACACTAGAAGTGACGACAGCCACAAAATGACCAACCGCGTACCAACAGCTACCACGTTGCAGTGTTGCTCACCATGCTCGTTGACGCCATCAAGTGCGCCTTGTGGGAGCGAGAAAAACATCATGGAAAATTTAAAGGCTTGGGTTAAAAAGATCAGGGAACTGGCTGACGGAAAGAATTGGAAGAATTGTGTGCAGAGAGAGAATGTGAGAAGAAATGGTGAAACAAAATCATCAAACTTTAATGTTGCTCTTTGAGTTTCAGGCAGTAATAGTTGTCAAACAGTAGGTGTCCTACCCGAGAAAAGGGTGGTTTTCAACCTTTTTTCATTTCAAGGCCCATTATTTATTCTGCAGTTGAGCCACGGACCACCATTTGATGATATTTAGCCTCTCAGACACAAGACCTTGAATATTTTGTTGTCGTTGGATAAGATTCTGTCCACAATTCCATGTTATATTGATGTGGCTACCATAGGAGAGGGTCAAAATAAGAATTATTCTACATTCTCTAATTGTGTCATTTTTTTGTAAATTCACTAATTCAGATGTTTAACAATAATTCAACTCGAGAGAGTAAAATGAAACGCTCTCAAGAGTTAAAGATCTAATAAGGGTCCATTTGGTTACCAACTCTGCATCATTTCTCTGGGGACCACCTGGAACCACCTCAAGGACCACTGGTGGTCCCCAGACCACCGGTGGTCCCCAGACCACTTTACTGTGCACTGAGAGACCAAGCCTTGCGGTCGATACGTTATTCTCAGCTCCCATCCTGGGAAAATGCTGGTGACTAACGTTTGTTAGACACGTTTGTTTCTTTTACCTTGTTTTTGCTGTACACAATAGTACTTTTTCTTTTCATACTCTTACCTGGCTGTAAACTGTAACTTTAACTGCTGTATCTGTGCCCTCCCGCTGAGTCTCGCGGGATTATAAAGGTTTCTATCTATCTTGTCCCTGATATCCAGGATGAAAACCCAGCGGTATTCTTTGTCCCCAGAGAGAGTAGCTGGTGTCACTGTGAATGGTAAATGGTAAATGGTGCATTTATATAGCGCCTTTATCCAAGGCGCTTTACAGAGATTGTGCATTACATTCACCCATTCACACACACATTCACACACCGATGGCAGCGGAAACCATGCAAGGCACCAACTAGCACATCGGGAGCAATTAGGGGTTCAGTGTCTTGCTCAAGGACACTTCGACAGTAACTCTGGGGGAGCCCGGGTTTGAACTGGAATCCTTGCGGTTGCCATCCAGGCACTCTACCCCTGAACCACCGCCGCCCCTGTGACTGTGACTGGTGGTCACCACAGCTGTCCCCCTTGTAACGCCTTTAGACAGAGAGAGTAGCTGGTGTCACTGTGACTGGTCACCACAGCTTGTAACGCCTTTAGACAGGCCAGACTTAATGTGTGTCCAGTACGAGTCCCACAACCAATAGCTGTGTTTATCCATCCTACTACTGTATTGATCGATCAACGGTCTTGATTTAGGTTCTCCTGCATGCCAGATAATTAGTTTGTCACTATTGATATATTGAACCGGTGTCTCTGTGCCAGACAGGTACAGTATCTATCGCAGTAGTAGTAGTAGTCATCCCTTTGATAGTCTCACGATGAAAATTATCAAAGAGCTCCTCCTATCTATTCACTGTATTCCTGGCCACGCCCACTGTCAACTCATGGGTGGTGGTGGTGTTGGGGGGGGGGTTACTGTTTACCATTGTTGCCATTTCTGATTATTTAAGCGACTTTGTGTTTTTCTGTAACTTGTAAATATTGATAGCTGCTTCCTAATGTAGTTTATTTATGCCAAGGACCTTCAGATTAATATGAATGTGTCCGCAGAACCAAAAGCATCTGAAAATACTTAGTGCCAGAGAGTGGGACCCCCATACTATCATACGATGTGTGTTGTTAAACGTTTAAGGGTAATGGCGCCGCCGAAGCATAAGGTGAATACTCGATGAATGAGCTAATACTGTGGGGAAACCATTTGGAAATTAAAACAATTACAGCATCACAGAGCCAATACAACGATTTTTACGGCGGGTCGGGATGCTATCAGGATTGATTTTCAAAGCATTAGGCGTGGGTTTGTTAACATTGGTTTTCTCCGGCATCCAAGCCCAGTCAATGCATATAGATTTCCCCAGACGAATCAGCTCTGTGATGGTCTGGCTGCGAGAGCCTATCGCGGTAATGATGCTGCGATGTTTGATGTCTGCTTGCACTGAGAAGAGTGAGCCTCGCTATACTGTACTTCATATACGCATCTTTTTTTCTGTCATTCCAGTTTCCCATGTTCACTAATCACTACATACATGGGAAACTGACGGCACGGGGGTCACATGCGGCCCCCACCTACACTTAAAGTGGCCCTCAGGTTCATATCCGAATATTTATATTACGGATTTCAGCTGTTACAATTCCAAACAAGCAACCATGACCCGCTTTAATTATTTCAGTCTATATTATTAGCTGAATGTATTAAAAGTAACCTATAACTAAATTAAATTGAAATTAAATAAACATGTTACTTATCAGGATTCCAATAAAAATAATTGATTTCAATTCAAATATAGCAAAAATAGCAGATCTACAAGCTCAAAGCGCCTCACACGCGTTTTGAGCTTGTAGATCTGCTATGCAATGTGGCCCTCTGGAGTGAGTGTGGAACTATAGTGGCCCTCTCCATCTTCAAAGTTGCCTATACCCCTGAATCACTAGTATGCAAATGCAGACCTTTGCATAGTATAACCCCAGCTCGTGGGCATCGCCCCACGTGTGCTTGCTTTCACATTTAAAGCCATAGCTGATTTCATATGCAGAAAGGAATCGCATCGGTTAATGTCTCTATGCAAATGTGTTATCTGTGAACATTAGTTCTGCATTAACACCTGGCATTGTAATTATGGCTAACAGGTGGATTGGACTGTCAGTAGAGCCTGGCACCAAATCCTAGCACGGCACACACGCACCTATACAGTACTACCCATCTTGACGAGGATGAGGTGGGAAGGTTGCGATCAGCTTGATTGGTCTGTTACCATGGAAACGTTGAGGAGGAGATGAGGCTGGCATGGATCTAACGAGGGCCATGCATGCAGACAGAGACATGCAGGCTCTCTGCCTGACTGGAGGATGGAGATCCAGCACTAATGAACGCTCCACTCTAGTGAACCAGTGGCTCCCTCTGGAATGTTACCGTCGCCTCGTCTCACCTCTCTAATCTTCAGTTCTCTTCTGATCTGATGGCTTCTGTTCTCTTGTCTTATCTTCCCTTTTCACTCTCCACCTGCCTAGATGGAATTTACTGATTATTACCTCTATAATCTTTTCTTTACATTTTTTAAACCATGAACCTTAAATGTATTATCTTTGATTTGTTTGCGTAGTTTATCCTCTTAGCGTAGTTTCATCCTCTTCTCCTCTCCTCTCCTCTCCTCTCCTCTCCTCTCCTCTCCTCTCCTCTCCTCTCCTCTCCTCTCCCCTCCTCTCCTCTCCTCTCCTCTCCTCTCCTCTCCTCTCCTCTCCTCTCCTCTCCCCTCCTCTCCTCTCCTCTCCTCTCCTCTCCTCTCCTCTCCTCTCCTCTCCTCTCCTCTCCTCTCCTCTCCCCTCCCCTCCCCTCCTCTCCTCTCCTCTCCTCTCCTCTCCTCTCCTCTCCTCTCCTCTCCTCTCCTCTCCTCTCCTCTCCTCTCCTCTCCCCTCCCCTCTCCTCTCCTCTCCTCTCTGTAAAGCATATGTCTCTGTCAGTCCAGGGAGTTTGTTTGACTGCACTAATTGGAGCAGCATTCACTTGGGCCCGTTGATCCAGACCTGTGATTCAGTACTTGACAAGTTATCACTGTTGACTGCCGACGACGGTGACTCATCTGAACTCGCTTCAGTTGACTTGATTTTCACTCAAGGAAGTTTTAGAGCTCCCACTGGCAAGATGTTGCGTAATGTGTATCACAGTGTATGTTTAGAATCAGAGCTAGCACATGTCCACTGTGGACTGTGGTTATGCAGTTTTGTTATTTCTTGTTCTGGCAGTTCAAACTGAACATTGAGTTACGGTAAACCTTAAACTAATGTACTGACTAAATTAACCACAATTCAGCTGCAGATCAATTTTCATATGGTCTGCTTTGTGCATTTTGTTCTCTGTCGTCGTAGACCTGAAACAAACCTTTGAGCTGAATAGCCCAAGCTGCTTTTTTGCTTGTGTTTTTCTCTCTAATTACTAGTTTAAATCAGAATGATCAATATCTGCTCCCGGGCGTGTACTGTGCTGCTTTCATACGACCATTTATAACAGATGTGCAGCTTCATTGCTGAAAGTGAGGAGAGGCGACGCTCTCGGGAATTCTGCAAATTGCCACGCTTGTCAGACCCCAACAACATTAATCACATGGCTCAGCCAAATGGACATATCACACATGGGGAGGGTTGTAGCTGTGCATATTAGGTTACGTTCCGAACCCTGAGACCATCGACCTTTAGCGGCTTCCCTCCGACTGGCCCCTTCCAATGCCAAAGGCTTAATTGGTTTTCGATAGTAAATCTCACGAGGGCCGGTAGAAAATGTCTGACTCTTAATGGCGCTGCCGCGGAGACCACAGAGCCCTCTGCAACACTTTTTTTCCGTGTTTTAAAGAGCTGTGCAGTTGGAGGTTGAATAACATGCTGTTTCTCTGTTCCGAGAAGGATGTGGGGGACAAGCCGAATGTTTTTGTCCTTTTTTGTCCCCCTGTGTCTTACCAGCTTTTATGCACTTTCTTTCTTCTCAGCAGAAACCTGTTGGGCAGAAACCTCTTATCTCCATTTTTTTTTAAACTTTTTGTGTTTTTATATTTTTGGTAAATTAAAACCCTGCTTGATCATCATTACAGCGTCACACACAAGTATCTAAAGCTTCGCTCTGTGTTTCGAGCTTGTAGATCTGACTGCTACTTTTGCTGTTTTTTCTTTTTTTTTATTTGAATCCTGAAAAGTAAAGGTCTTGTAGGCTGTATACATATGAGGTTTACGCCTGACAGAGATGTCTCTTGCCTACATCCTTCTTCGCTTTTGTTCTCGTGTCGGAAATGTCATTCCACTTTGTAGCTGACGTGCAGCAGATACCCTCTACCACAGAGCCTATAACGTTCACCAGAGATGCTGCTGACAACCAGTGGTGGAAAATATTATTCACATTAATTAAATGACAGAGTGCTGTGATATTATTCCCCCCCTAAAACATGATCATCAGGTATTGTAATTACTAGAACAGTGCCCGTTGGGGGGGGGGGGGGGGTGATCAGGTGTGGTCAATTGGCTAATCAAGGGCGAGGTCGCGCATCATTCTATCACTCAGAACAGGCCGGCTCCATATATGGAGATCTAGGGGTGATCTGGATTTGGGCCCTGTCCGGAGCCTGGGCAGAGGCTTTTGTGCTGGTTCTGGACAACCGGCGATCCGACGGACTTGACACCGGGCTCTGCACTCTGTGTGGTGGTGTGGAACCTCAGTGTGGTGGTGTGGAACGCGTGTGTCAAATATTTGAAGTCGGTTCTCGAGTTACGTGCATTACAGACATACACACGTGTTTGATTTTTTTGATGCCCGGCTATAGAGCACAGAGTCGGTAACGATGGAAGTTGGAGATCCAGCAATACCCGTTGTACCCATGTACCCGCACCCATCTGTCTGTGTCTCTTTTATGCCCATATATGGAGATTTCTGTATCGGTCGCTCTGTGTCCCTTTATTCCTATATGGTCAGTTCTGTGTCAGGCATGCCCAAATATGTAGTGTTGTGATGTCAAAATAGGCCAGCTCCATATATGGAGCCCCTCCTATATACAGGTTTAATGTTTGTCTTTAGTTCAATGTTTGTTTAATAAACGCCATTGACAATGAAGGGAAAACTTTTTGTAACTCATTACGTTATATTGTCTCTTTATTGTTAATGGCATTTAATGTTTGTGTTGGCACTGTTTGTTTTACATCACCATTACATCACCTAATCAACATGAGTGAGACTTTAATATATTAGCGCCCCTCACTTCACACGGGTGTGATTTTTTAATTCAGAATAGCCTCTTTTATATTTATAGCATCCCTGTCGCTAGGCAACACTAGCTTTCGCTGTGGTCCGTCAATAAAGAAATTCCCGGCGTCCACTTCCATTATCGTCTCATCTTTCTAAATGCACTGTTTGGGGATTTGGCAGTGGGGAAGGGGTGTTCCCCCACTAAAGTTGGTATTTTGGTTACCTGTCTAAATCCCTAAAACACCTCCGTTACCCGTTATATTATGCATAGGTGTGGTTTGGGCGTTACAATAATTGACCAATCACCAGTCCACGTGCCATTGCCTTTAAGAGTTTCCATATCCGTTGCCCGTTATGCCCAGTTCTATATTGCTTCATAGCCTTACGGTCTATATAGCCCATGGAAGAGCGATGTGTTGCTGCCTTGAAGTCTTGATGCACCCTGCCCCCCAAGTGCCGTTTTTATTTTTTTTCTCCCACCCCACAGAGCCAAGAACACTCGTCTTTTCATTGAGTCACAACTCGCTCAAATCTCACTAATTTCAAATGTCAAAGTTCTGTGTAAACTACGAAATTAGGGCTTTCATTTGGTGTATAGATCGTGCGTGTAGGCCGTCTCTCCGGAACGGTATGAAAAGGAAAGTTCGGCAAAATCATTAAACCCCCCATGCTATGGGGTGAACGAGCAAATGGAATCGTGCACGCTGCACAAATTTGCCTGGCACAAATAACTTCTTTGACTATACAATTATATAAACACAATGGACACAAGGAAGTGGCAGGCACTCACTTCTGCTGGATAGGAAAATTACAAAGAGATGCAATAGGAGAATAAGCTGGAGAGATGAGGCAGCCTGACTCTGTGCCGCTCTAACAAACTCATTTGGCATGGCTAACGGGTAAGTTACGGCTGCTTTTAAACGCCACTATCGCTTTCCCAAATGTGTGTGACCAAAATAGCAATTTAGGGGAAAGCGTGCCAGCACGCCCATGACCACACCTCTAGGCGCAAATACGGGTGTCGGCAAAAAGGATAGCGGGTGACACTGGACCAAAATACCGTTAAGGGACAGAGGAAGCTCCTATATTCGTAATTTTCGGGCAGCGGCTGAATTGCGGGCCGCGTCGCGGGTAAAGGCTGCGACGAAATTGGAGCCCAGAGTCTGCAGAACGCTAACAATATAGAAAGGTTTGATTGAAGAGTGAGATTTGAGCCACTGGGGGTTCAGTGTGTATGTGGTTATCAGTGCCCATTTCAATTTCATTTTGAAAATGGTCAATTTGTTCTTATATTTGGACACATGAAAGGGAAAGATATGTTAACCTTTGTTGTACTGTACAGTGAATGTGTTGACAGGGGCTCTTATCCAGTAAGGGAATAACAACAATGTGTGGACTTTCACCTGGTATCAGTGTTAGTTAACTTACAATGTTTTCAAAGAAAACAGGTTCCTGGCACCATGATCAACAAACGCATTGTTTTGAATCATATGGTGCTTTAATAGAATGCATAGTTAAACAATGAGACACGAGAGGGAGTGATTTATTGTGGTTATTGACATGGCTGTGCTGCAGCATGGCACTATATATGCCAACCAGAGTGCAGTCTCCCTGCAGGGAGCAAACCAAGCCTAAATTGAAGTAAAATATAGGGCTGATGGAACATATTGGAGGCATGACCTTGACCTGTTCCGTAACGCCAATGTGTTTTCTTTTATCCGATAGCATAGTTGTTTTGCTAAACTGCATTGCTTTCAGCCCTCTGCCATCCAAAATAGTTCCCAAAAACGAAACAAAAAAGGTAAATGGTGCATTTATATAGCACCTTACTTTACATAGATTGTGCATTACATTCACCCATTCACATTCATACACCGATGGTGGAGGAAACCATGCAAGGTCTTGCTCAAGGACACTTCGACAGGGAGCCCGGGATCGTACTGTGGGGACCTTCCGGCTCTACCTCTGAGCCGCTGCCGACCGTGTGTTAAATACGCTTTTGGATATAACTCAGGAGTTGGCAAACAAGTCTTTGTGTGATGTCCATAACACTTTCCCACCAATAGACCGGGTGTTGCTAAATTGGTAACTGACACATAATGGTGCAATGATGTAATGTAAACATTTGTCAGAGACTAGAAAATACTGTCCAGCGACTTACTGTCACATAAGCAGATGTAATAAATAAAGGAATTAGTGTTTGTGTTAGTAAGAATGTCTGCCGGTTCAAAGCTGTCATTTGGAGCTGGTAGAGCCTGTACAGGATTAGTGGCTCAATGTCCATAGTCACCTATAATGTATACATTCAAATAAAAGCACTGGGTGGCACTTTGGATAGAAGTTTACTCTGAGCTTTCATATAAGCCACTGTGTTTGTATTTCAGCATCTTCGTCTCAACTTCAACGTTATTGCCACATCACAGATTTACAGCTGTAATGAAGTCGGTGGAGGTATTTTTCATACAAGCTTGCGTCATTTGTATTCGTCTCGTTTCAAAGTGAACACTTTGTCTTCGCACTGATGCTAGACTAATATAGAGAAGTTGGCAGGGCTTTACTTAGCTCGCCTCCTCTGCAAGGTGATACAAAAATATAACCCATCGTCAGTTAAATATTATCCTTTTGATTGATTGACTTGGCAGAAAATGTATGCTCACTGCGTACTGTGGTTACACTAGATGGCAAGCATTTACCCTTCTCCTGACATGGCATTCATTGTGCTGTCTGTCTAGGTGAGTAATCCTTCAAGGACCAAATAGTGTGTGCGGCGTTACACGCAGGAACGCTGTTGCTGATCTCATGCCTGATTTATTCTTGGTCTTGCACACCGTGTCACACACGGATAACAGACGATCTACAAGGCCACGGTGGGCCTTGGCGCGCCACGTTGTGAGCCTGCAGATAGCCTAGTTTCACTGCATAATTGCAGCAGCACACAACTAAGTATAAATCATACCTAAAGGACTTTCAGATGCATCCCTTGACTTCTCAGCCATGAAGGGCAGCCAACAAACGGCAGCACCATGCATGACTTCACGGCGAGGAGATTTACAAACCATTTTTTATAACCTTGTTAGTAACGACGTATCTACAGAGCTACTGCCTTAGTTAACCACCTTGTTAACCACTCTTCACAAATGGCCAAAATAGGCGTTCTACAAGCTCACAAAATGTGGCATCACGATGCGTATTCTTTATTTTAGTCTGTTATAATGTTATGTAATCGTTGGAAAATGGGGATGCCAGAGTTAAATGTGGTTAACAAGCCACAGGCATCAGGCCGAGACTCATTTCCTCATCTCCCTTGAGCATGCAGAGAGCGGCTAATTAGAGCTCAGAGCAGACATAGGTATACTACGACCGTGTCAGGTGTGAAGTCTCTAATTAGAGCTCAGAGCAGACATAGGTACTATGGCCGTGTCAGGTGTGAAGTCTCCTCAGGCTGATAATAGGACTTTTATCACTGAGGGCTGATCACCCTGGATAACAGCCAATCAGATACGGGGGCCCGATTCGGTCTCGGGTGTTTATTTTCTACCATTACGGGTGTCATTAGCGTGCTCCGCACTGACATCTTTGCACAAGGGCAGACAACCTCTCCGCCTCCGCGAGTTATATCCAACATAGGTCATGGGATTAAACAGCCCAATTTGAATATTGTTAAATATCCGTGGGCTTGTTTAAACAGTCGCTAATCCCCTTTGTTGGCAGATCGGTGGAGTGCACAGATGCCATACCAAATGGGGTGTTATGCGGAGACATGGCCCGCGTATGGCAGATGGTCCTGGGATGTCAGTCGGGGGGCTGTGGGACCTGGGTGCCACGGCAAAGCTAATAATAATGGCAAAAGGCTAAGTGATGACTCCCGCCAGGAGATGAATCATGATGATGCGTGCACAGCGCTGTCTTAAAGGTTTGCTGAGGGACCTGGAGGCCCAATTAGTGTTATTTATGGTGGCAGTTTGCCTCTCTCCCTGTCAAGCAGAGTTGCATTGTGGGAGTTGGTTTGACTTGACAGCAGGCTGCTGTACGAAGCCCCCCCCCCCCCCCCCCGCGCCCACACACAGACACACACATACTTTTTTTCCCCCTTTTTTTTTCTAAAGTAACGATCCAGCAAGATGTGCGATCTCGATTGCTGTCAAATTTCATCTTCCCTGACTTGGCAGGTAAGGTGGGACACTCTGTTTCACCCCATGGTGTTCCATTGTAGTGCACTGAAATAGACCATGAACACCATGTCCTCTGTGGGGTTACTTACAGCATTTTATAGTGGACTCTTTGTTTGACGGGCAGCCAGTGTTCGTGGAGGACTGGCGTGATAGAGCGGGTTTGGGTGAGAAGGCGGGAAGCTGCGTTTTGAACATATTGGAGTTTATTGAGGACTTTGGTGGTGATCCCATGGGGGATGCGTGGACGAGTGTTTCAGCAGTAAGAGGGTGTCAGGGATGTTCCTAAGGTGGAAGAAGTCTGTTTTGACGATGTGGTTCACGTGGGGGAGGAATGGAAGGGTATGGTCAAAAATGATACTTTTGATGCTTTTGTGTGACACTGTAGTATGATCTAGTAGGGTGTTAATTTAGGAAAAAACACCAAACGTTTAAAATATGGAGATAAGAGGTTTCTGCCCGAGAGCAATGATTTTTTTTTAATCCCAAGGTAATTAAAGGAAAATTATTAAGAAAATAATGGCTGGTTACAGCATTGCTTCTGAAAGCGTAGTAGTAATAAAGTAAACTGTATGTAATGTTTTGCCTGTGTATAGGACCCCCTCTAAAATGAGATGCTGCATCTCAAGGGGCTATCCTTTCAATACAATTTTGACCAAATTCATCAAATCATGTAACAATCTGCTAAGCAGAGAGGCCCTCATTCATGAAGACAGCTTAACACGTTTTAAATTCACTCCATGTGTTTTTACGACGTGTCATGTTTCATTCATGACTTCCTGGCATCATGCTGCGTGTTCAAACGTTTTCATGGCAAGGACCCCCAATTTAATATACGGTATATTTGGCTGCCGACACACGTACAAGATTTGTGTTGTTAAAATATTTCAGAATATTCAAAATCTTTCTTTTTAAAAGATTTTTGGGAAGGAAATAGCAGATCTGCAAGCTCACAAGGCGTCACATTGGCTATTTTCAAATAGCTGATGTATAAATGTGCTTTGTTTAACTGTTTCTGATTTAGATTAAGCCCAATTTCTAATTTCAGAGTTTCATACATTAATTTCTTCATTTCCAAGTATGGTGCTGTAAGGTTATATTCATTAAATATAAATGTCTGTGTTATGACTTCTTATACTAAATATGTTGTTGTGGATGAACACTGCGTGGACTTGAGAAGATGGCGGCAAGCTAGACGGACGTGTGTCTCTCAACTCCGCAGCTTGTTACAAATTATTTAACAAAAAAAACAGACTAATGGAAAAGTGAGCAGTTTTATTTAAGCAACCTGATGATGAATAACAAAAGAATGCCCAAACGAGGTGGCAAAAACCAAGCCAAGTTGAGCTTTGGTTCTGCTGGGTCCAAGGAAAGCGGGGAAGCTAATGCTAGCAACATGGCTGGGGCTGAGAGCTCGGGAGCTGAGGGGGAAGACACGGGCCGTCGCTCAGAGAGTGCAAGTTGCTCTATTCTCGAGGCTATCAAGGAGATGAAATCCGAATTCTCACAAAAGTTAGATTCAGTCATGTCGGCGATTGAAGGTATGAAGAAAGAGGTCGGAGATTGCAAAGAACGAGTCAAGGGTGCGGAGACTCGCATCTCTGGCACTGAGGACATTGTTGCTAGCTTACAGGCTAAGGTCCAGGACCTGGAAAAGAAGTACAAGCAAATGGAGCTAAAGGTTCTGAGCGGAGAAACAAGGTCCAGAAGATCCAATGTGAGATTGGTAAATTTGCCAGAGAAGACAGAGGGTTCTGATGCTTGTGACTTTCTCGAGCAGTGGCTGGTAAAAACATTGGACTTAACGTCGAAGCTAACCATTGAAGTGGCCCACAGGATTGGGCCGAGAAGAGAAGACAACGCTCCTCCGAGGACTCTCATCATGAAATTCCTGGACAATAGAGACAAGGTGAAGGTGATGAGGGCTGCTCGAACCAAGGGCCAAATCAAGCACGGGGATACATCTATAAAACTTTATCCCGATTTAACCGATGAGGTGCGCAAGCAGCAAAAAGTTTTTGACTCTGTCCGACAAAAACTTCGAGAGATCCCTGGGCTACGTCAAGGAATAATGTTTCCAGCTAGGTTATTGGTGACATATAAAAACAAAACTCAGTCCTTTGACAAACCAGCGGACGTGGATGACTTTATTCGACGAATAAAAGACGTGTCTGGAGCAGTCAGCAGTGGAGCCGCGGAGAAGTGAGGATGTGAGGTAGGCTGGCTAGCTAGCTAGCCCGAGGCAGCTAAACCAACACGGGGCACAGAACTTTTTATATATCCCTTTAATGTATTTTTTTCTATACAGTAAACCGTGATATAATTTTGATATGTTCAGATCATAGTTGTGCTCGGCACGCGATATTATTTTATACTGAGTTGTACTCTGAATGACGTTAAATGTTTTGGTTTTAGTGTCTCGATTTGTTTTGAATGATATGCTAGCTTGTTGTTATCTTGGAGCTACTGTTAGCTGAAGGCTAATATGTTGGGGGCCGTGGGGGTTCTTTTTTTCTCCCCGTCTTTGTTTATGGTTCAGGCTGATGTTGTTTTTTGGTTGGGGAAGCTTTATATTATTATTATCCTATAACTAGATCGTGTGGTTTGTACTTATTATAGTAATTGGGGATAAATGATGACACTATAGTACCGTGTCTCGGCACGGGACTCAATTTCCCATGATGCATCTGGGTCCCGGTTTTGTATTTCAGTTCCGGATCATTGTACAGACCTAAGGGTCATCTTAATTTTGAGGGAGCACCACTGCTGGTACCCTCCGGTACTACACCCGGATTTATAGTATAGCATTTTGTGTAGTGTCCCCTGCCACAGGGCTTTCATGGCACAACTTTGAAGGGATAGATTGCAGAATAGTGTACTCTTTTGGTACACATTTATATTTCGTTTTACATTAAATACACAATCTAAATTTAAAAGAAGGCAATGGGTGGGGGGGGGGGGGGGATTTAATAAAACCAGGAAAACTATGTTTTTGGATAGTTCACTACTAAGGGTTGTGTGTGCACATGTATGTATATGCATGCATGTGCGTGTATGTGCATGTGTATATACAGTATTATTATACAAAAAATAATTTATTAAAAAATAAAGTATAATTATATTATATATTTAAAAAAAAAAAAAGAGAGATGGGGGAAGGGAAAAGATTAAACATCGGTTGTAAAAAAAAATATTTTATTTTTTTTATTTATTTTTTATTTTCTGCTCAAGGTCTAATACTATGGTTTAAATTCTGTTTTCACTTATATTGGGGGAGGGAGAGTTTATCACGAGGCGAATGGTGATGCTGGGTCATTCCTCACATTGTGTGGAGTGGTCTTTAACCTTTTTGAAGTGGGAAGCAGGGGGGGGGGGGCAAGCCTACTCGATGGGCTCAGGGGTTTTGGGGTTTTTGTTTTTCAGGCTCACTGTCGCAGCCTTTGTTTTCATGTTATGTGTTTATTTGTTTGTTGAAGGCACTGCTCTAAATTCAGGTTCAGAAAAGTCATTTGAGATATGTGATTATGGCTAGAGAATTGGAGGTTAAATTCACTTCATGGAATTGTAGGGGTTTACAAAAAATCAAAAAGGTTAAGCAGGTGATGGGAAGGTTAAAGGATATCCACTCGAGTATTGTCTTTCTCCAGGAAACGCATTTGATACTGAATGAGGATATTAGGATTAGGAAAAGATGGCGAGGGGAGGTGTTTTCAGCACCTTTCACTTCCCAGGCTAGGGGGGTCATGACTCTTATACACAAATCTATCCCATTTAATGTTACTAAGGTAATTGCCGATAAAATGGGGCGATATTTGATAATTCAAGGTAATCTTTTTGCAGAGTGTCTTATTTTGGTAAATATCTACGCACCGAACAATGATGACCCAAAGTTTTTCAGTAACTTATTTATATTATTGACATCTCTTGGGGGTCATTATCTGATAGCGGGGGACTGGAATGTGACCCCTAATCCTACTGAAGATAGATCTACTCATTCAGACAAAACTCACTCTAAAAGTAGGGAAGTTATTCACCAGTTTTCCAAAGACTTAAATCTTAGAGACATATGGAGAGATAGAAACCCTGGTGTATCTGCATACTCATGCTATTCTAGTACATACAAAACGTACAGTAGAATTGATTTATTTCTGGTTTCTGCAAGTCTTGTAAATAGAGTTAAGGACTGTGTGTATGATAGTATCCTAATTTCAGATCATGCTCCTAATAGTTTGATTTATGTAGACCCAGGTCGGATGCGGGACCCCCCTAAGTGGAGGTTTGAGCAGAGATGGCTCCAGGACCCTGAGCTGATAACTTTTTTGGAAGAACAAATAGACACCTATTTTGCTACAAATACGGATGAAACATCGGCAACTATAAGGTGGGAAGCATTTAAGGCTTTTATTAGGGGACAGATTATAAATTTTACGAGCTCCAAAACAAAGGAAAACAAACAAAAAGTTATATTACTGGAATCAAAAATTAAAGCTATGGAAGGTTCTTACTTTAAGAAGCCTTGTCCTAAATTACATCAGGAAATATTATTATTACGTGCACAATATAATGAAATATCCGCTTCCAAAGCAGCAGCCAATTTGTTAAAGCTCAAACAAACTATCTTTGACCAGGGTGAGAAGTCTGGCAGGGTTCTAGCCTGGCGCATTAAACAAATGCAAACTGAAAGAGCAATCAACATGTTAAAAAATGATGTTGGGGAGACGATAGAAGACCCTATCCAAATTTGCGAGGCATTTAGAGATTATTATGGTAAATTATATAGCTCCGAGACAAATCAAGAAGATGTAGTTGAGAGCTCCTTTTTGGATGGAATTAATATTCCTAAAATTCGAGAGGAAGACAGTAAAAAGCTGGGGGCAGATGTGAGTATTGGTGAGATTTTGGAGGCAATGAGTAATATGAAGTCTGGAAAAGCTGCAGGGCCTGATGGTCTGCCGATAGACATTTATAAAAGATTTGCGGGCAGATTGGCGGGACCCCTCTTGGACATGTATACTGAATCTTTTGAAGAGGGAGTATTGCCTCCCACTTTGAGAGGAGCCCTCATTATACTTTTGCCAAAACCTGGTAAATCAAATGATAGATGCGAAAATATGCGTCCAATCAGCCTCTTAAATTCTGATCTTAAGATACTTTGCAAAATACTTGCAAAGAGACTAGAACTTATTCTACCTGAAATTATAGATGAGGACCAGAATGGGTTCATGGTGGCCCGCCAGGGTTTTCACAATGTAAGGAGAGTATTGGATTTATTGCATGTCCAGGAGGGGGCGCCAGATACAGCCTTTTTATCTCTCGATGGGGAAAAAGCTTTCGACCGCGTAGAGTGGCCGTTTCTATTCGAGCTTCTTGGTCGATTTGGCTTGGGGGAGAACTTTTGTAAATGGGTAAGACTGTTGTATAACGATCCATATGCAGAAATACTAACCAACAATAATATATCTAGACCGATTAGGATCCATAGAGGCTGTAGACAGGGATGCCCTTTATCACCACTCTTATTTTTGATCGCAATTGAACCATTTGCAATTGCTGTAAGGGAACATACACTAATTACAGGTATTAATATAGAAAATCTAGAGCACCGCATATCTTTATATGCTGATGATGTAATATTATTCCTGAAAAATTTGGAGATATCTGTCCCAGCTATTCTGGATCTAATAACTTCGTATGGTCGCATATCTGGCTACAAAGTAAACAACTCTAAGTCATCCATTATGCTTCTGAACTCGGAAGAAAGATCAAACCCTCCCGGTCATGTTCGTCACTTCAGACCAGTAAATGCCTTTACTTATTTGGGAATCCAAATCGTGCCAAGGTTGGAAGAGGTTGTGAATGCCAATTATGACCCAATTTTAGCCACAATCGAAAATTCAATTAATAGATGGTCAAGTCTTTCAATATCTTTGATCGGCAGAATTAATATACTCAAAATGAATGTACTTCCCAAGCTATTGTATTTATTTCAGAACGTACCCTTGTCACCTCCACCAAACTTCTTTTCTAGAACCAGGAAATTGTTTACCAACTTTATTTGGAACAATAGACGTCCTAGACTTAGATTGTCCTTACTTTATCTACCCTATGATAGGGGAGGATTACAGTGTCCTAACTTGCTGTGGTATTTTTGGGCAGCTCAATTGAGAACACTAATGTTCTACTTTACAACGGATGCGGCGCCGGCATGGAAAGATGTGGAATCAAGCTCCTTGAAGTTACCACTCCCCCTTTATATTTACTCAGATACTTATAAAAACCTAAAAAGAATTACAAGCAATCCTATAGTTAAAACAATGATTGAAGTCTGGCATGAGGTTAATATATTTTTGGGAGAACATCCACGTCTCTCTCGCTTCAGCCCAATATGGGGTAATAATCAATTTGTGCCAGGTAGAGCTGATGGGGGGTTTAAATTGTGGGCTGATAGGGGAATAGGTCAATTAAGGGATGTATTTGAGAGGGGTCGGGGGAGTATGCTCTCGTTTGAGGAACTGGTCATTAAATATGATATCCCTCGCAAACACTTCTTTAAATATCTGCAACTGAGGGACTTTATTAGAACTAATCTGGGGCAATCCATGCTGGCCCCATCCATGTCTGTGCTGGAGAAAGCTTTGGTTAATGACCCATTCGGAAGGGGGTTAATATCAGATTTCTACGCCCTATTGGTTGACTTTTCTCCGGAATCCTCGGAAGATAGGCTTAATGCCTGGAGAACAGATATTCAGGAGGATTTAACAGTGGAACAATGGAGTACGGCTTGTGCACAAGCTCAATCCCAGACTGGGAATACTCGTCTAAAACTTCTACAATACAATTGGCTTATGAGAGTGTACATTACACCAGTGAAACTTAATAAGTATAATTGTAATATTCCAGATGTATGCACCAGATGCGGTGAAGATAGAGGCACATTGTTCCACTGTCTATGGTCCTGTCCAAAATTGATTGAGTTTTGGGGGAAGGTCGGGCAGGAAATACAGAAGATTTTGTCAATAAATATTGTACCAGAACCAAAGTTCTTCCTGCTCGGTCTATATCCGGAGGGACACAAGATAAAGCGTAATGAACAAATGTTTATAGATATATGTCTTTTACAAGCTAAGAGAGTGATAGCATTGACCTGGAAGAGGCCGGACAAACCAAGTATTACACAGTGGTTCAGAGAATTGTCTTTATGTCTACCTTTGGAAAAGATTGCATACATTCTTAAGGACAAACAAGAAATGTTTCAGGAGGTGTGGGGCCGTTTTATGAGATACATAAAGAACAATAATTTGTCACATCTAATGGATGGAGCTGAAGAGGAGTAGTGCTGTTGTTGTTGTTGTTTTTTGTTTTGTTTTGTTGTTTTTGGTTATTGTTGTTTTGCTTTCTTTATATCAGTAATTGTCTTGTACTGTTCATTGTTGTTTTTTGTATATGTGTATTGTCATTTGTGTGTAAAAAGGAAAATAAATATATTGTTGAAAAAAAATAAAAAAAAATATGTTGTTGTGTGAAGTGAGGGGCACCCAGATTGTTGGTGGCATGGCATTGGTGACATTGTCATACTGACCATAAAATCACAACATAACTACCCTAAACAAACATTAAAGACTTATATTTTTGAGGGGCGCTAGCCCTCCTATATACAGGTTTAATGTTTGTTTTTAGTTCAATGTTTGTTTTAAAAACGCCATTGACAATGAAGAGAAATTAATGTTTGTTTTGTCCCTAACACAAACATTAAATCCCATTAACAATAAAGATAATGTAATGTTTGTTTTGACACCGTTTGTTTTACATCATCATTACATCACCTAATCATAGCAGCCTAATAAGATAAGACTCAGTGGCCCTCACTTCACACGGGTGTGATTTTTACATTTGAATGCAGCTGACAGCTGAAACTGTTTCCTGGCCGAGTCGAGCCAAACCATTGAGGATGTATAAAATACATTGTCCAAGAAACATGCAACCAGTCAGCTGTGGAGATACACGTATTCTGCAGAGCCCTGATCGAGAACGTTCGGTGTCTCTGCTCTATGTCGGCCCGTTTTAGAAGCCCCGTCACGGCCCTCGTTTCCAGGAACCGTGGTAAGACGTGCGTTGTTGCTGCGGAAGCCGCGCATGCATCGTACATATTAGCCTAACAAATGAGACTGAGGGGCCTCTGGAACCAACAGCCCCAGTGTCACTGTGCGTCTTTCTCTCCATCAGCTGGAGGACAAAGCACAGCCCTCTCTCCTCAGGTCCACTATTACACAGCATGCTAAATCTGTGATATTGCACAGCCCTGCCACCCCCCCCCCCTCTCATCCTGTAGGAATGTCCCACCAATAAAGCCCAATTGGTTCTGGTCAGAGTTATTGAAGATGTCAGTGGAGATGGAATCTGCTCTGTGTCCGCACACAGGACGGCACGGAACAATGCTGCGTAGAGCATGTGTGTGTGTGTGTGTGTGTGTGTGTGTGTGTGTGTGTGTGTGTGTGTGTGTGTGTGTGTGTGTGTGTGTGTGTGTGTGTGTGTGTGTGTGTGTGTGTGTGTGTGTGTGTGTGTGTGTGTGTGTGTGTGTGTGTGTGTGTGTGTGTGTGTGTGTGTGTGTGCGTGCGCGCGTGCGTGCGTGCGTGTGCATGCGCGTGTGGCATATGTCGTATCCTAGCACCAGCTAAAGCCCAGAGGCGACCCTCCTCTCCCCACAGCCAATGCCAACAGCCCACTCATAAATGATTCACTTATGGTCCTCGTTGGAACTGTGGCCACTTCCCCCCCGAGTGGGGCCTCTCTCTCTCTCTCTCTCCGTGTGGCTCCTGCAGGGTCCGGGCGGGGGGCCAGGGGGAGAACAGAATGCTCTCCAGCCAGTGTGGTGTACTGTGACTGTTACCAGGCCTCGATCCCCACGCCAGAGAGATGGCTCTGACGTTATGGACACGATCATTTGTGCATGCGTGCGTATCAAGATGCAAGTTTGTGCACATAAATCAATGACTTTTCTCCTTCTGACTGTTTATCATGTTTAAATGCATACATACATACATACATACATACATACATACACACACACACACACACACACACACACACACACACACACACACACACACACACACACACACACACACACACACACACACACACACACACACACACACACATACATACCTATCTACCTACCTACCTACCTACCTACCTACCTACCTACCTACCTACCTACCTACCTACCTACCTACCTACCTACCAGCAACTGAAAGTTTGTGCGGCCAGCATCACCTTAGCATTTCCACCAAGTCTGTGTGAGACTTGGAGATAATTACTGTGGTTATGTACCCGCCACTTTCCTGTCCGCCTGGGAGCTGTTTTTAGAGTCACCTCTGAAGTGCAGCATCATCCGCATAGAAATGGACAGGGCCACTGCCTCACAAAGTGATGCCGATGACTCACAGACAGTGAGTGGGAGAGTAGACACACCAGGGGCCACAATACCTGCAGGGGAATGATGGGTGAGAGCGAGGACAGCTTTGAAGTAGCACAACGGAGGGAAGAAGTACTGCACACAATGTCCAGCTAAACGTTTAACCATTAGACACACAGAGTGTTCATTCAACTCAGGGCATATGGAACCAATGGAACCAATGGAACCAAAATATGTAGTAAGTCAGATAATCGTCTCTGTCGGGTGGAAACCTCATTATGTCCAAAACTGGTAGTTTTCAGGATTATAAAAAATGGCAAAAGCAGCAGATCTATAAGCTCAACACGTGTTTCTTTGCACTGCGTTTATATCTTGCATATCTGCTGCTTTTGATGCTTTTGTGTGAAGCTGTAGCAGTGTAGGGGGCAGGTAGAATATGGAGATTTCTTCGAGGTTTCTTCCCGGCATCACAATTTACTAGCAAATCAGATAGTAAATCGGATATATACGAATAGTAAATGGAACCAAATGGCTAATATGTTGCAAGAGCTTTTCCCCAATCCAACCATTGCTGAGTGCCAAGCAGGGAGACATTGGGTATACCATTTTTTTAAGTCTTTATAGTCTTGGGCACTCTAACCACAAGGCCACTGAGCTGGTGCATAATACTTGCCTTGGGTATAATTCATTTTCTCAAAAGCATTTTGACTTAACCATGAATGTATTCATCTGGTTGTAATATGTTCTGCTACTACTACGTATTGTAGTACTACAGCTACTACGAATACTACAGCTATTAGTGCTACTACTATTGATGTTGTATTTACTACAGAGGGTTGAATTGGCTTGCCGGCAGCACAGTTGGCATACTGCTCTTGTGACGTGGGAAGCCAGCAGGTGGATTGTTTTCTCATCAGCGCGACAAAGTATAAATCAGGGCTTGAAGGTGGCATATCTTATCTCTTTGGTTTAACCCATTTGTAAGACGTGAGGCCGATTCTACAAATACCGTCTAAATCAGTAGTTCGCACACTTTCACGATGTCAAAAATAGCAGACCTACAAGCTCACTGCGCTGTGAGCCGAGTGCTTTTTTGAATAGCCAACGTTAAAATCTAAATTGATGCTGATGCTTTTTGCTGTTATAATGGACTAAGGGAGTCGTACGTTCCCAGAGGACTGTGGTTGGCGCGTGGGATTTATGGATTTATTGATTTTTGACTCAAGCGGAATGGCTGCCACTGGGGATTATGTTTTCACCCCTGCCCTCCTCCTTGTGTGTGTTTGTGTGTGTGTGTGTGTGTGTGCGTGTGTGTGTGTGTGTGTGTGTGTGTGTGTGTGTGTGTGTGTGTGTGTGTGTGTGTGTGTGTGTGTGTGTGTGTGTGTGTGGCACGCATGTGTGTGGGTACACGTGTGTGTGTGTGCGTGAGATAAAGAGATAAAAGCACAATCACCCGCTTTTCGCCATGCCTGTCAGTTTTCCAGCGTCTGCCCACTCTCCTCTCATTGATGATGAATTACTATGCTTGTCAGCGAAGACGCTGTTATTTTTACCCCTGAAGGGTGTGTGCCTGTGTGGGTATTTGTCCGGGATTTGCTGATTGCACTCTGTACAGCACCGTGTCAATATTTGTGTCCTTGTATTGTATCTCTTATGTGGACATAAATAAATGATTAAAATGTGTGTCTGTGACCAGCAAAATTTCCAGAGACTACTACTAATACTAACCAGTAAGAGGCCTAAGGGGGTGCACACATCTACCTCACTGACGGCAGACTGCTGGGCAAGCGCTTGCGCTTTGGCATGGGGGGTCAGATCAACATAAATTCTGTACTGGCCATAAAAGGAGCATGTCTTGAGTGTACAGGGTTTCATGAGGTCAAATCAACATATGGAATGTCAGAACATGTCAGCTTCGGTGGATTGGGGGAACTCTAGTTTTCGCCGGCTGCCGGGCACGGATGCACTAATAACTTTGGGGCAGGACGGTAGAGTTTGAATGGACAGGTATCAGTCAAAAGGGAGACGTTGAAGAGGAAGGATGGATGGGGAAGGAACAACATATTCCATATGGGCTTCCATATTATGGGCTTAATTGCGACAGCAGATCGCAGTCATAGTGATGTCACGAGACATGGGCACCATATATGGGGGCTTTCCCATATATGGGGGATTTTGAGTGATACACTGACGGGAATTGCACATTTTCAGAGTAAATGCGACAAATGCAAAAATGACTACAGCTACTACTACTACTTAGTATTACACAATGCGTTGTGAGCTTGCGGATCAGCTGTTTTTGCTAATGAGATTTGGTGTAGAGGAGAGATCGCTGGGGCAAGCCCCCCCCCCCCTCTGGTCAACAAAGTATAATAGGGTTCAAGCGGGTTAATTCCGAGGTCTACTCACTGAGCGAGGCCAAGCATTTAGCATCTTCTCTAATGAGAAGGGCCGAGCCGGTGCGAGTCCAGGGCGCCCTCTCTGAACCGCCCGACTTCCTGTCTGCCCGGTGTGAGCGTGCTCAGTCAACAGCTGTCTGCCCGGTGTGAGCGTGCTCAGTCAACAGCGGGAGTGGCTGCCAGGTAGACAACTTCCACCTCATGAAAATGTGCTCGTTGCCCTTTCTGTCTCCCTTTCTTCCCTTCCTCATTACTCTCTTCCCTTCCTCATTACTCACACACAGGAGCGGAGCTGCCCTCCTCATGGCCTGGCTATGTCTTTTTTAGACCCTCTAGCGACAGGGGGTCCCCAAACTGTTTCATGCTGTGACCCAACTGTGGACCTACCAAATACCTTGTGCAGTTAATTAAAGGTGCTGAGTTATTTTTAAATATAGCTTTATATTCCCACAGTAATCATGGCTGTAGACTTTAGAGTGTTTGTTCAGTAACAGGGGTCTGCCCGTCTCTCCTGCTTGGACAGAAAATTAATTTTCAGGTCAGGATACATAAGTTTCATCCAAATCAGGAGACTCAACTCAAACAGGATATAGGATATCGATAAACAAGTGAAATTGGAATCGATGAAACAAAAAAAAATGAGCAGATGAAATTGGAACTGGAAGACTACAAAGCTATATGAAATTGAAGCTGATAAATTTGGTTCTCTCTTCTTATTGGATGAAATTGGTCTCCCACGTGAAAATGCATTTTCTGTTTATTAAAGTGCTGGAGAGACACAGAAGACCCCTGTTACAGAACAAACACTCAAGCAATGATTACTAAAATAGAGCTTTTACTTTTTAACAACAAAATATCACTGCACCACTAACATTTACCTTTTTGAGTGGTGCAACCACTCCCTTACGGAGCTATTTGTGTGGGTGGGTGGCTGGGTGGGTGGCTGGGTGGGTGGGTGGGTCTGTCTGAGCACGAAAACAGCATGGTTGTTTTTCACCACCTGTGTGCAACCTAACACACACACAAACACACAAACACACACGCAAATATTAACTGTATATATGGTGATTTAGGGTGTGCCAGTACAGTACAGTGTCAGTACAGTACAGTACAGTAGAAGGTACAGTAGAGGGACCGCCACACGGTAACTCTGTCATTTCTCAACCGTTCCGGATGCGGGGCGGCTCGCCGGAATTCGGGCCGGCACCCTGGGTGCGTTCCTGTGGGTCTGGAACTCCCCCCCCCCCCCCCCCCCCGGGGACCCCCACACCACTCACTTCACACGGGTGTGATTTTCTCTTCATTTCGGTATTGTTCATCAATAAAGTATTGACCTTTTTCAGTCTTCAAACATACTAGCGGTGAAATGAGACAAACAATGCATGATGCATGCCAAGTTCACACATTTGAGAGACATTTATACTTACATTTCTCAATGGAAGAGTAAGGAACCACCTCCTCCAACCACTGCACATGTGCTAGTTATATTGCATTAACATTTTATTCATTAAAATGAGGCCCGCATTGCAGCTTCAAACTAAACATAGCTTGCCTTAAAATTGTGTCAAGCATAAACAATATTCACTAATTATGCATGCATTTGTTTCTCTACAGTTATTAAAAAACTGGATAAAAAGATTTATAAAAACTTGTGCCCCATTTATGAGTAACAACTCGCAGCCCACAGTGAAACCACCAGCATAGGGCTCTGACAATGGCAATGTCGGTCGGTCGGTTCAGTTGTGAGCTTTATAGACTTGCTCTTCTCGCTGTGCTTTTGCCTATTTTTTGCACAATGTCCATCCAAACATTTCAACGGGTGCTGGATCAAAAAAATAATGACGGCAAAGAACGAGATCCGCGCACACAGTCAAAATGATTTAATAACAGTGCGGACAAAAAAATAACAACATTTCGGCCTAACCAGCCTTTGTGCGTCAAAGTGCAGGTATGTATAGGTATAGGGCATCGTCTAGTCTAGTGGTAGAGATCACATCTGTTTGTGAATGGAAAAGATCCCTGGGTTTTATCCATCTGCCCTAATTTGGGGTTGGAACTGTTCATGCAGTCTGCGGCAGAAATATCAGCCATTATTCAGATCTCATCTGGCCATCATGAAAATCATTAATTATATTGAAAATAAACCCACATAATTGACACCGTAACCTTTATTCTAGCACCACCCTCATGTCAACTTTGCGTAGTCAGCAAACATACGTACAATATGTAACTGGTCAAATGAGTGATAGTGACAACTACTGTAGGCCTATACAGTAATTTAGTCCCCATTCCTTAGGGTATGTTTTTGTGACTGTACTTTTGCACAGACTTGAAAAGTGTCTTCTGCATTTATCCATCTTAATTCTTTTACTGCCCCTGGTCTGTTCCAAAATCGCTGTGTGAACCAGTCTGAAGCGGATGGTAATTTATGTCATGTTGTAGTCACTGAGTTGTAGTCATCAGGCGGAATAAGACAGTACCCATTCATAGTACTGATTCTGCCTTGTGGTTTCCTGCCAGATGACTACAAATCATTGACTACAACATGACGAAAGTTACCATCAGCTCCCGGCCGGATCATAAACCCGAAATGGAATGCTGCCCAGGCTAATGCCCTGGCAGGGTTTAACTACCTTCTGCCGCCACCAGGTGGAAGACGAAGAGTTAACTATTAAGCAGTGGCGGAAAAAGTACTCAATTGTTTTACTTAATTGAAATACCAATAAATGTCAACATTGAACTATGTCATTAATATACCTTCGTTAGAGTCTAGAACAATTGGGGTCATGTGATCAGTGACATCACATGCAAACTCTTTGGCATGCAGAGTACACAAGTACACATATTTGGCTCTGAGATGTAGTGGAGTAGAAGTAAGAGTATTGGTAATTGGAAATATGCAAGAAAAGTACAAATACCTCAAAATTGTATTTATACTTAAGTAAATGTACTTAGTTACTTTCCACCACTGCTATTAAGGATCTGTGGGTGCAATGAATCCAGCGCCCAGGGAGCAGTTAGGCCGTTAAGTGCCTCCTTGCTCAGGGACACATTGACTGGGCGGCCTGGGAGAAGCCTAAGATTTACAGTAGACTCTCGTCGTAGATGTATTTTATCGATTTTGACATTTCCAATCTACGAGGGTCTACAGTAAGTGTTTCCCTGTGAGGGGAGCACGGACAACAGCTGAGCCTGAGCCCTTAGAGCTCCGAACATGTACAAATGCAAAATATAAGGCACTTGTAAAATGTATTAGTCCGTAGTTTTAATGTGTGTGTTAACCCTGTTTGTGGCCGAACAAACAGTTTACGTCCTGTTTACGTTGAGCGTAATTCCGGCTTTCACCGGATGCGGCCCCTCACTACCGCCATCTGTGGCCACAGAATCGGCCGCAGACTGGATTAAAACACTTTTTTATGCACAAGCACCCGTAGGCCTCTCTAACATTTGGGGCATCAGGGTAAACGCCTTATATTTTTTTGAGTGGTGCAAACCACTCCAATAACTGGCTTTGTTAGTACCCGTGTGTGTTTGTGCCTGTACGGGTGAGCATGGTTACTATGGTTAGTGTGTGACGTCACTGACATAGCTGACTATATAAGACCTTGCACCACTCAGTTCACACGGGTGTGATTTTTTTATATGTTCGTAGCTCCAAGATCTCAGCTGGTGTCTGCGTCCCCACAGGGAAATGAACACTTGAAAGTGTCAAAATCGATAACATACATCTACGAGAGTCTAAACCTTCTGAGTCCCGGGCGGCCTCTACCCACTCAGCTATGGCTTACCACTCCCTAGGTAGACTGGAACTCACCTATGCTTTTTATGGCATAGGCAGCTCCCGGCTGGATCCGTCAGGAGAAACTAGGCACAGCTGCTGGACATGAGACTAATTAATTAGAGCGACAGAGAGAGAGGAGTGTGTGTGTGTGTGTGTGTGTGTGTGTGTGTGTGTGTGTGTGTGTGTGTGTGTGTGTGTGTGTGTGCGTGTGCGTGTGTGCGTGCGTGTGTGCATCAATTTAACAAAGGTGCAGAAGATCAGAAATCAGCAGAGAGTGAGCGACGTTAAATGTTTACAAGATAAAATGTAACCTAAATAAGTGAGTTTTTAACAAGACCTTGAAACCTTCAACAGGCTCTGCATTTTTAATTGATAAGGGTAGGGCGTTCCACAGTGTGGGAGCAACCACTGCAAAGGCCCGGTCCCCCTTGGTTTTGAGTTTTGTCACGGGAATATTCAGGAGGCCTTTGTCAGAGGACCTGAGAGGTCTTACATTTGGTTTTGCCACCAGTAAGTCTGTGATATAAACTGGGGCTAGACCATGTAGTGCTTTATAGGTTGTTAAAAGGATTTTAAAATCGATTCTGGATTTGATAGGGAGCCAGTGGAGTTCAGCCACGTGTGCTCTGCGGTTTGTATTGGTGAGAATTCTAGCGGCTGTATTCTGTACTAATTGTAGTTTGTGAATAGAGGAACAGTTAAGGGTAGTCCATTGCAGTAGTCGAGACGGGATGAAACAAAAGCATGAATGATTTTTTCCAGATCTTGAAAAGTGAGGATTGGTTTGATTTTTTATATATTCCTTAAGTGATAAAAACATGATTGGGTGACCTTCTTTACGTGGTGCTCGAAATTCATGTGTTTATCGAAAAAGACACCCAGATTTTTGGCAGTGTCAGTCATGTTGGAATAAGCCAGTGGGCCCAAGGAAAGCCGGATTGCGTTAGTGATGTTTTCAGGGCCTAGTCACAATAGAAAAAAGGATACAAAGGAGCAAATTATAGAAAAGTAACGATTCTGCAAGTACAGTATTACGGAAGAAACTAAACAGAACGAAAAGAAACTCATTTGGCTTTGCATTAATTACACAGAAAGAGAAAAAAAACAAAAAAATGACACATGGACATGCACGCACACTGCAGTGTAGAGAGTGTGATCCAGCCCCCAGGTCTCCTGTGTCTAATTATCCTTATGTCTCCCCCCCATCCCCCCCCCCGGTCCTGGTGTTCCATCCATGCTGGCAGCCAAACTTCTGAGCATCTGCGTTTCGGTCATTCATGTATCCTCTGGTGCCGTGTACCCGATCTTCTGCTGATGGGGAATGTGCCTCCCTGATGGATCTCTGCACAGGCTGTCAAGAAAAACCCACCATTTAAACACTTGTTTCATTTCAAAGATATCCTGTCGGCACTGACCTGCCCATGTTTTGTGAGCCACCCGTACAGATAGAATGCACTCCACTTGTAACATTGCCAGGCCAAGAAGATTTTTGGTACTGTATGTTGCTAGGCAACCAAAGTAAATGGGTGTTCCGTTCCGGTCATTGCCCTACCATAGCATATACAAACAATGTATACAATTATATGTTACAGTGCAAGTGAGAAACCAGTACAAGTGGTTCCTTTCGCGTGGCGTGCCGAACGGGAAGAGACGAGGCCGGGGCAAGCGTGTGGGCGGCCCCGTTTAAAAAATAATTGTCAATGGGAATTTAATGTTTGTGTGACACTGCACCAACCACGTTATCCACAATCATACTGGCCTGACAGTCTCGCCCTAACCCAGCACAGGTAACAAGTAATCGGACCAAGCAGAGGGGATGATATGTTGCATGCATGGGGGGGGCAGAGGACTCTTTGTGACAGGCAAGCATCTGTCTGATGATAGTTGAATCAGATGATTTGGAGCGAGCTAAAGACGTCTTCTCAGGAATGTGTTTCTCCTCCAATGATATGGTGCCATGTATATGCATGAAAATTTCAGACTGAAATAGTGGGTTTCTGCCACCTTGTGATACCTGCATACGATGATGGGGCTCTCGACAGCTGTCGCCCGGCTGCAATTGTGTCCGTTTTTAAAATGGCACTGGCAGACAGGTAAAGTGTCGCTTTCTGCATGCGCAAAATATGTCCCTGAAATGTGTTCAAGATTGCATGGCTGGATGTGTTGGAGCGAAGAGTATGTGTTGCCACCACTGAACTGGACAGAAAACTGTCTAGAAAGTGACGCAAACATATAGCATACTTCATAGCATAAGGCCGTTGTATATGAAGTGTCATCTTCATTGTCTACTCTATGACATCAGACTGAAGCTCTTTACAGCCTGAACTAGGTACTATACCGTCTAATTGCCTTAAAGAATAATTATGGTATATTATAATAATTGTTGAAAAAACGACAAAAACAAACAATCCGGGGGGACTCAGGAGAAAAAAGGCTTTATTTATTAAAAGGCAACACTTTATCAAGCCTTTACTTATTAAAGGGCCAGTTATCTTTTAATAAATAAGGCTGTTCTTCCTGATTTTCTGGATCGTCTGATGTTTTTTCACATGTTTTGATCCTTCTTTATTCGTGAGCACCATTTACACTTTCTACTAGTAGTTACCTTTTCATATCTCCTGTGAGACTGTGAGCACCTGGCTCTTCTTATTTCTTATAATAAGTATTTACAACACAACCCAGAAAGTTGTGTGTGCAGACAGTAGTTGTTATTCAGTGTTTCTCGCTGAGCAAGGATGTCTCATAATTTGACAAATTGATTACCCCGTCATCACGCCTCATCCCTGCATCTCTCCATCGCGTTGTTAAGTGGCATGCAGGAGCTAAGAGTCAGACGCGAGGAAGAGACGAATAGCTATTCTACAAGCTTGTAAATCATCTATTTTCAATTTCATTATTAGAATAAACATTCTGAAAACACACATCTTATAGTGTCCCTGGCACAAAATGTTTTCAGATTGGAGTCTGCGGCCAAATACATACAGTATTAATTTGGGTGGTCCAGGACATGAAAATGTCTGAGCACCATATCGACTCTGCCGAAAAGTTTAAATATAGAAATAAGAGGTTTCTGCCCGAGAACGAGGATATCATCAACTGTCAATGTGTCCACCAAGGTGTGCTCAGGGCATGGTCCAGTCGTCCTCATCCTCCACCTTGGTCAAATAATACACTAGCATGGTCTCCAGTTTCATTGTTACACGGGTGACTCCCAGCTCTATTCTCTCTCCACTGAATCAGTAATTAACACCACCATGTTTTGACAAAACAGAGTTCAAGTAAATGGTTCTCCGTCTGCAGCAGCGCCCTCTCATCTTCCACAGACTCTCCTCCTCCTCCCCCGGGCTGTGTTCTTTCCATGCGTTAATTTATCTTGTATACAACAGACCCTTAGACTTATTATAAAGACGGCTATGTGTACGTATGTGCTTAAGTTGGCACAGATGGTGCCGTGATCAGCCCGAGTCTGTGAGTCAGCCTCTTGCGTGATGAGTAACAGAGTCACGGAACAGTGGAGGGACGATTTGTCAGCTGCTGTCAGATGTTTGTGGACATTTGTAGGAGGCCTACCTCTACTTGTCTTGCTCCCGCCACCGTCATATAGGGGAGCCTGTGTGAACGTATAGCAGCAGAAATACCTTTTGTTTAAAAGGCAAACGCCTCATGGAAGTCTGTTTTCTGTTGTGAAATGATGGTGGTGGTGTTAATGACGGATTTGTGGAGATGTAGAGCTGTG
>NC_136798.1:17970863-17998363 GCF_951216825.1 Electrona antarctica
GGCTTTTTATTTTCGGTGTAATGAAGAACCTAATCATGTTTTTCCATGAGAATTCTCTCCATAGGCCAGAACTAGTGGCTGTGGATATCATATTACATATATTCAGCCAGTCCTCCTCTGTGATGGTTAGATTTGCCTCTTTTTCCCATTTAAGTCTGATATAAGCTGTGGAGTGATTTTTAGCAGATTGTATATTCGAATATAGCTTTGATATCAGTTTTTTGGTGGTTTCGCCTTTATAAGCTTCAGTAAAGATGTAAATCAGGTCAGTTTGAGGTTTGTCTGTTTTTATGTTCTTATCAAAATGATGCCTTAACTGTAGGTACCTAAAAATCTTGTTTTTCTAAATCGTGTTTGTCTTTCAGATATTGGAAGCTTTCCAGGCCTGTACTGGATGAGATCAGACAATATGTTGTTATACCATCCCAAATCCATCGTTTGAATCTAGCATCCATCTGGGCTGGTTTGAAATCTGTATCATATGCTATCCATTTCAATCTCTGTACGTCTTTATTTATCTTTTGGTCCTTACATTCCTTAAACCAGACGTTCAGAGGGACTTTCGTCCATTTACTTAATTCTCCTGAGTGTTTCCTCATGAGAGTCCTATCACCCAGTACTGCCTGGAGGGGGACATCCAGTTGATTTATTTCAATTTCTTTCCATTTTGCATCGTATTCCGGATTACACCAATAAACTAAGTATCTTATTTGTGCTGCTTTATAATAGTCTTCTAAGCATGGGAGAGACGTGCCTCCCTCATCTTTAGGCAACTGTAATGTTTTGAAACGTACTCTGGGTTTCTTACCTCCCCAGACAAACCTGGAGATAGCTCTATTCCAGTTGTCAAATTGTTTTTTTGGTATTTCTACCGGTAAGGATTGAAAGAGGAATAGTAATCTTGGCAGGATATTCATTTTTACGGCTTCTATTCTATCATGCATACCAAACACCAGGGGGGCCCATCTGTCCAAATCTGATTGTATTTCTTTCGTGATGAGATCATAGTTTTCACTATAGATATTTGTCAGGTCTTTCGGTATATTAATACCCAGATATCTAATTGTTTTTGCGCTCCATTTAAAATTGTATTTATTTCGTATATCCTCATGGGGTGAATAGTTAAATGAAAGGACTTGGGTTTTGTCTATGTTCAGTTTGTATCCGGAGTATGTACCATATATTTCCAGACAGGCCATGAGCTTTGGCAGACTGGTCTCTGGGTCGGAAAGTGTCACCAATACGTCATCGGCATATAGGCTAATTTTATGTTCCGAGGCTGATCCTTTCATTGAAATTCCTATTATAGAGTCATCCTCCCTTATTGTTTGAGCGAGTGCTTCTATGAATAGTGCAAAGAGGGCGGGGCTTAAGTTACAGCCTTGGCGGCAACCACGTTCCAACTTGATTGTGTTTGACAGGCTGCCATTTATTTTGATTCGGGCAGTCGGTTGGTAGTACAGGGATCTGAGACAGTTTACAATTTGTTCTTTAAATCCAAGGCGTTGCAGTACCATGTATAGAAACTCCCAGCGACAAGCATCGAACGCTTTCTCCGCGTCCAGGCTAATTGCTAATGATTCAGCATTGTTCTTACTCATATTGTCTATCAGGAATAGTGCACGCCTGACATTATCCTGTGTCTGCCTATTTTTTATGAAACCACATTGGTCTGTGTCTATTATATCTGGAAGTATGTCTTCTAGTCTTTTTGCCATTATTGAAGCGAACAGTCTGTAGTCTATATTGAGTACCGAGATAGGCCTGTAGGAGCTACATTCTGTTTTATCTTTGCCTGCTTTTGGTATCACCGAGATTATAGCCTGTCTCCAGGATACAGGTGTTTCTCCCCCTTTAAGTACATGGTTAAAACAACTCCTAAGTGTGGACGTTATTGAGCCTTTAAATACCTTATACCATTCGGCCGGGAAGCCATCACCCCCTGACATTTTGTTAGTCTTCAATCTGGATATAGCATAGTCAATTTCCAATGTTGTAATGTCTGTAATTAACGATTTATTTTGTGTTTCTCCTATCGTTGGTAAATCCAAGGATTCCAGGAAATTCTGTACCAGGGGGGGTTCTGCCGCTGTTGGTTGAGAGTATAATTTTTTATAGTATTTTTCAAATGATTTCTGTATTTCTTCCGTAGTGTGGCTCAAACTGTTGGTAACCGGGTCCTTAATTTTGAAGATTGATCTTTCATTTTGTTGTTTACGTAATTTCCATGCCAACACTTTTTTTGCTCTAGGGCCATTTTCATAATATTTCTGTCTAATATATTTGAGTTTTATTTCCACTTGTTTGTCAAGTATCTCGTTTAGCTTTAGTTTTGTTGTACGTATTTGCCCCAGTAGTTGGGGATCATTTGAGTCCATGTGTTGTTTCTCTAAGTTTTCCAATCCACTAGTTAAATCATTGACACGTTTTTGTTGCAGTTTTTTGTGATTAGCTGACCACATTATTAGTTTCCCTCTCATCACTGCTTTGGCTGCATCCCATAAGATATCAGGTGTTATATCTTCGGTGTCGTTAAGTTCCAAGTACTCTTTTATTTCTTTTATGTTATATTCCTGGAATTGGGTGTTATTTAGGAGGCTCGTATTTAATCTCCAAACTGTGTTTCTACGTTGAACATCCAGGTGGAGCCTCAGGTATACCCCTGCATGGTCAGAAATGTCTTTTACCCCTATCTTACAATCTATAATCCTATGTCTCTCTGTGTTAAACATGAAAAAATAATCAAGTCGACTGTGTACCCCATGTGGATGAGAGAAGAAACTAAATTGTTTCGCTGTTGGGTTAAGATCTCTCCATACGTCAAACATCTCCATTTCCTTAATTAATTTCTTAACATACAGTGACTCCTGGTTGATTATCTTTCGTGGGTTTGAGGAGTCCTGAGCCTCCATCTGGATATTAAAATCCCCGGCTGCGATTAGCGTACCTGTGGCTTCGGTAGCAATGAGCTCAAATATTTTCTTAGTTAGTAATTTATCCGAGCCTGGTGGTCTATAAACGTTGAGTAATGTCACTTCCCTAGAGTCAAGAAGTCCTTTAACCAAAACATAGCGACCCTCTTTGTCTGCAATTTGTGCATTGAGTTGGAAAGTGATCTTATTTGAAATAAGTATTGCAACACCTCTAGTATGTCCCTTGTATGATGAATAGAATGTATTTTTAAATCCCAGTTTCTTCAATTTTTCATGCTCATCTCGCATCATATGTGTTTCCTGCCAGAAGATTATTTGTTGGTCTTCTCTTTTCATCTTAGCTATAAGCTTGCTTCTTTTAGTTGGTCCCTGTAGCCCGTTAACATTGAGTGTAACTATTTTATATTCTTGTTGTGACATGTGTTGTTCATTGATATACAATTATTTCCTCTGTGAGCCCGGGTTGACCTTAACTTGTCTAATGCATTATTAGCAACACCAATAATCATCAGAATAAAAAACAAAAACATAAGTACAATAGTAACTTCCAAAGTTGAGGTTTCTTCTGTAAGCAATACCTCAAGTGGAAAGGTAATCCTCTGTGTAGCAGAAGGCCTTTCTAGCACAAACTCACTGTTATACTGTGAATCGGTGCACATGACATCAGGTGGAGTCTTTGGTCTCCCAGACAACAGGTCTGTATTAACAGCAAACATCTGAGTGTAAAACAACCTATCAGGCAGGTATATAGTGTTCATTCAGTCAAAAGTCCAAACGATGGTAGTAGTGTTAAAGAAAATAATACATATACAAGAGTAAATATAAATAAAAGCAAAAAAGAGAGAAGAGAGGGGGGAGAGATGAACCCTTATCGGGTATTATATCCCATTCTGAGTTCAGGGGTTTGTCTCCCTTTCCTGCCCCTGCATTTCCAAGTACCCCCCCCCCCCCCCCCCCACACACACACACACACACAAAAAATAAAATTAAAATAAATTAAAGTAAAGACAATATATACACATATATACATACAGGCATATATACATATACATTCAAGCACACATACACACACTCTCCTCCATCCCTACTTGCAACCACACACACCCCCACATACACCTCCCACACGCGCGCACGTACATATCTATATCATGAGTATGTATCAGACTTCTGAACAGAGAAGTAGGTATACCGTCCAGAACCTGGACTCCTCTTCTCAAAGCATTACCCCTATGCGCACACACGCACACACACACACACACACACACACACACACACACACACACACACACACACGCACGCGCGCGCGCATGCACGCACGCACACACACACACATCCACACACCCCCCCCCCCCCCCCCACACATACACACACACACACACACACACACACACACACAAAACTACCATTCAATTTCGGAATGAAAAGAAAAGCACTGATATTCGGTCGTGTATAATTTAAATAATAAAACAGAAGTGTCTTGTATAAAGTAAAGCGGGCGAAAATAATCAGAAATAGAAAATAAGTAAAACAAAGAACAAACGGGGGTCCAAGTTCCACTGTCTTCTTTTAAGTGTGGGTATTATTCTGTACATTGTTCTTTCTTTAACAGTGTGTTTTGGTCTTACCCCGTCGTTGAATAGTCAGCATTAAAGGTTACTTGTTTTCAGGCAGCGACGTCTTCATCCAGGACCAGTGGTGGTGGTGGAGTTGGTGGGTTGCGGCGGAATTCTTGAAGCCTCTGTGTTGCTCTCAGCAGTGCGTCTCGGTTGAGTGGCGTCTTCCCCCCCACCTTCCTCCAGGGTGATTTCCTCAGCGTCGTCGGGTTATCTGCGGTGGTAGTTGTGGAGGTGGTGGGTTGAGGGCCTCCCTCTTCCTCGGCGTTCAGGATCCCCCTCTTCTTCAAATCCTCTCTTGCTTCCTCCACGTTGTTGTAGGTGATGCTGGGTCCCGTGGGGCGGCCGGCACCATCGTAAAACACACGTAGTTTTGTCAGCGGGGGTGTTTGGAATGCGAGTCCTTTGTTTTTAAGGAGCAAGCGAATTGGGGCATATGCTTTCCTTTTTATCTGTATTTCCTGAGGGTAATCATTATCAAAATACACCCTTTTGCCGTTCAGTAGGACAATTTTTTTCTTCCATGCTGCATTACGTACCAGCTCCTTGGTCTTGTCCTCCAGAAAGCACATTATGATTGAACGTGGGGTGGCGGTCGGCGGTGGTCTGGGAACGAGGGATCGGTGGCAACGCTGTATGCCCAGGTCAATGTCCAGTGCCAATTCAGTTTTTATAAAGTTATTAATGAACCCCATCATGTCATTAGCCTCGCTATTTTCAGCTACATTGTACAAACGCAGGTTTTGGCGTCGAGACCGTGTTTCTAAGTCTAAAACCTTCTCTTGCAACCTCTCGTGTTCTTGTAGTAGTGAACTCATTATGTCGTTGGCGTCTGCACTCCACTCCTCGACGCTCGCCACCCGCCGCTCTGCTTGTTCAACGTTGTCCACGGTGCTTTGTACTTTGGTGACAAGCCTCGTCAATTTGTTGTTGAAGTCGTCTTTGAAACCTGAGATTTCCTTGCGCATTTGTTCGGAAATAGTCTCTTTAAAGTCCTCCAACTCCATCCTAACTTCGGTCCTCATGGCTTTTATGTCAGCGTGTATCGCATTCATACTTGCTTGTAGGCACGCCATGGCGTTTATCTCCGGTTCCATGGCCACGCTGCCGTCGTAACTCTTCTCCGTTGTTTGCTTGCCTTTCTTTTCCGATCTGGTGGTTGTTTTATCACTTTTAGCTTTTCGTTGGTCTTCCCCTTCCATTTTTGTGTTTTTATTTCAGAATATAGTTCGTTTTAGGGGGAAAAAAAGTAAACCTTGCTGGGAGCTCTTGTCTCACACTGCTGCTCTTTCTGGTGTCATACCGGAAGTCTTAAGTAAAACATTTGAGTAGTTTTCTCCAGCACTGCGTAGAGAGACTCCTGACATAATATCACACGCACCAGTTAGAGTCAGACAGTCAGACACTTGACAGCTCTTCAAACCCCCATAGATCCCACTACAGTAAACTGACGTGCGTGTGGTATGTAAATGTTTTAAGAGGTGCCAAAGCTGAGCTCGGTGCTACGCTAATTACCACCATACTTAAAACAAACATGTAGAGCATCCGTCACCCTGTTGGCAGAATATTCTGAAGCGATGGCAGTCTAATTACCACCGTACCTAAATCATACAGGTAGAGCAGCCATCCCCTTGTTGGCAGATTATTCTGAAGCTAAACGTTGCGAGGTCCCAGCTTACCGTGTAGTTTATAATGGCTGACAGGGTCGGAGACCCTCCGCTACGCGTCGGGTCTCACTACGCCTCTCAGCCATTATAAAATACCCCGTAACCTGAGACCGCTTATTGCTTTATTAACCACTTCAGCCCTATATATACTTAGGCTATTTGAAAATAGGAGCATCCACAAGCTCACAACGCATCACGATTTTGTGAGCTTATCTGCTATTTTCATACATTTTTGTACATTTTGAAATCCTGTGAAATGGGACATTCTGCCTAAGTATATTTTTGATGCCAAATACTTTTACTTGTAACATAGTCTTTCTACATTGTGGTATTGACTGTTACTTAAGTAACTGTACATTTCTACATTGTTTTCGTGTAATGGTAGTGATTTGCGAGAGTGTGACATGTGTGCACTGTGCAGGCATGCATGCGAATGCATGCACGCTACGACGTTTTTTGTGGGGAAGTGTGTTAAAAAAAGAGGGGGCTCTCCTTGGCAACTAATGGGATCAATGCTTCTGGGCTCTGTGTTTTGCACGGGTTATGACACAACTAATGCTTCAAATATGCACTGCAGACTAAGGCCATTGTGACCATGCTAAATAAACGCCTTTGGTGCCAGAAGTGGGAGAGACAAACTCAGGATTAGTGTTGAGCTGTGGGTTACGATGCTCTGTATGCTCAGCTCACTGAGTCATAGAACAAGTATAAGCATTTGGAACACACACACACACACACACACACACACACACACACACACACACACACACACACACACACACACACACACACACACACACACACACACACCACACTCAAATAAATGTAATAGATGTAATGGATGGGGACAATATTTGCATAAGGGTACTTAAGTAAATGTACTTAGTTACTTTATGCCACTGTCATGATGGAATCTATCAGGCAGCAGTAGAGTCTGCCTGCCCTGCACTGACCAATAGTGTTGCAGCCCCTCCCCCTTTCAGAATGACAAGGGCGAGGGCACCTGAAGAGAATTATTTCCCATTCATTTTTCCATAGATGTTTCAGAATGTATTTATTTAAAGACCTTTAACCCTTTAATTCTGGGCTGGAAAACCTTTTGGTGTTTTATTCCTTCAGGCCGAGAAACTAAAAAGAAAGTGTTGCAGCCTGCCCTTTTTCTTCTTCTAATACCTGTATGTTTCAAGGACTCTCAACTATGAAAGGCAAAAAGCCTGTGGGCATTATCTAGCGGATTGCACCTGTGTGCACCTGATTGCACCGTGTTAGAGCCTGTGGTGAATCCTGACTGCAGACTTCAAAGAAAGGCTTCAGGGGAGAAAGCAATGGCAGGCTTTGCATAGGAGGCAAATGGGATTAATTAAGTTGATGATGCCACCGCAAGCACTCAAACCACTATTGTTCCCGCCCGGCGAAGTATCGTCCAGGCATTGACGAGAAGAATGGAAGAAATTGGTGGAAGGTTGAGGTCAGGTGGCCTTATACTCACAGACTCTTTATGCTGTGTTTATTCAATACAGGGTTCAAGTGAGGTTATTGCCATTGATCCACAGTCATATAGTCACGGCGTAACTACTGCCGTTTAAAGGAGTTATCTGTGACACGTAATCAATTATTTTGACCGCCCCGTCCCGGTGTAAAGGGCCGTTTTTGAGGTATTCAACTGCATTAAATATATATATAGCTGTTTTCGTACCTGCTTGTCACAACCCCATGCCGAAACGGCATCTCATGTAATCTCATGACAGATGCGACTGTGTGTAAGTAACTGTCCTTAAAATACAGCCATTCCGCTCTCAGGAGGAGAGGAGGCTCTGTGACTCTACTGTACGTACGCTCTCAGGAGGAGAGGAGGCTCTGTGACTCTACTGTAGGTACGCTCTCAGGAGGAGAGGAGGCTCTGTGACTCTACTGTAGGTACGCTCTCAGGAGGAGAGGAGGCTCTGTGACTCTACTGTATGGTTTTCACTGCATCTCTCTACATTTGGTCTTTGCACTGACCGAGACTGAATCACATGTTGGTAAATGAAGCTGTGCTGCCACCTATTAGAGGCAAAGCCCAGACTGGTTTGCTCTGTCATTAGTTGTGTTAGCGTCTGTCACTCATGTTGCTGTTTTCTTTGTAGCGCTGTCACTGTGTGTTCGCCTGAGTGTGTGCATGTTTGCGACCGTGCCTGTCTTGTGGTGGGCACATAACAACAGATGCATGTGTGCACATTATAATTTAGTATGCGTGCGCTGACAGCGCTGTCAGTACTGCAGTCAGCGCTCACGTGTGCTTGTTTGCTAGTGCGTGTGCAACTGTGCATGCCCCTGGTGTGTGTGTGTGTGTGTGTGTGTGTGTGTGTGTGTGTGTGTGTGTGTGTGTGTGTGTGTGTGTGTGGACAGGTGGCATACTGCACATTTAATGAGCTGAGGTGCTTGCCAGTCTGAAGGCCAAGCAGAGAGTAACACAAGTGCTGCATTCAAGAACACCAACATAAACAACCTCCAACCTTATTTTTTAGCTAGAGTTAACCACTAGAAAGCAAATTTCTGGTGGAAGGTGGAAAATGTCACATTCGGTGTTGTCTTGAGCGAAGCGCCGTTCCTTGTGAGTATCCATGATAATGTTACAGCCCAGGAAGAGGAAGCGGGAGACTGTGCTGCTCTCTACAGGCTGGCTGCCTCAAGCCCAACACACACAGGCTGCAAACAACACGCGTCAAAACAGCCGCCTCCATTATATTCTATCCCACACCGGCAGCGTCAGACGCGCGTTCACGCATCGCACAGCGCTCCGATGCGCCAATGTTCTATTTCCAGGCGTTGCCGCGCGGTGAAAGTGTTTTTATTTTTTTACTACAACTGTACAAAGTTGGCAGTCGCGCAGCAGAGCGCCACGTCCTGTTGGTGCTTATGGGTGGCACTTGACGCGCGTCGATACTGTGCTGCTACGCTGCTGCAGCCTGTGTGTGTTGGGCTTCACACGAGCGCTAAGTGTCTGAGAAGTGTTCCCACTATGGTTGGCTACACTTGCGCACACACACACTCTCTCACTCTCTCTCTCACACACACGCACGCACGCACACGCACGCACGCACGCACGCACGCACGCACGCACGCACGCACGCACGCACACACGCACTGCCACTCATGTAGGATACTGGATAAAGCTTTTCACAGCATGGCTTTTTTGTAAAACATGCAAACACCATCTCTCCAACCTCCCGTCCCCGCAGCGCAGCCCCTCCACCCCCTCCACTCCTCCCTCGGTCTGTCCATCCATTCTGTCAACAGACTCCACCGCCCCTCCCCCACACTGGCCTGTTTGGTTATAAATCTTGCATCGCTGTGGTAACGGGGCCCGCAGGCATGCCTCCAAGTGTTCCCACAATGCACCGGCACAAATTAAATCTTACTCAAGAAGAGGCTCTGCTCTCATCCTTTCCTCTCACCCCTTTCCTGCCCTTCCGTTTTGGGCTGCTCTCCCTCCCTCCGATTGCCTTCCCTCCTGTACCCCCTGACCTGCTCTCCCTTTCTCTTTTAACTTTCACTCCACCACCCTCTCCGCTCCTTTCTCCCTCTCTTCTCTTCTTGGCTGACAGTGTCCTGTTTCTTCTCCAAGTCCTTTCTACCCACAGCGCAGGTGTGACATGAGTCGTGACCTCCCGTGGCTCTCCCCTGCCCCGCCTCACGTTCAGCTAATTACTGCGAGCAGCATCGAAACACGACCAGAGCGTTAATCATCAATGATACCTGCGTTCAAAAGCGGTGATGAATTAAACGTGCACGCAACGTTCATGTGTCTGGTCTCGGGAACCTTTCACCGCTCCAAAACGCCTGCCAAGTCTTTTAACAAATTGGAAGTGACTTTTTTTGTTTTTTTCTGCCGTGATTGATGGGGCCGGTGGCATTCTGAGTGCGTGGAGTGCAGGATGATGTATTCCCATTGAAATCAGCACTTTGCTTCCCATCGATCTCTGGGCAGGGACTGCACCCATGTAGCAAAACCTCTCTCTCTGTCCCTCTGTCTCGGGTGACCTGGCATTGCTTATTTTGTGCAGTTAACGGCTGCACTGCTGTCATCTGTCATATACAGCACTGAGATTGCTGCGGTGTAGTGCAGTGTTGTAGTGTTGTAGTGTATTATAAGTGTCTTTGGGCTCGATTTTCGGTAAAGTCGCAAATGTTGTAGCGCTTCTCAAACATGTCAAGGGCCCCCAAATAAATGTGTGAGATCATGTGGCCTAGTCACTTCTTTTGGGCTCATTTTCGTACAACCGGTTGCTTTATTTCTCTCACACAATCTGGCAACACTGGTGTAGTACTGCATGTACCAGCGGACACACTGTCATCATTTTGAAAAGTACACTTTTAAGCACATCTGTTTGTAAACGTGCTCGTGTTTGATTTGCGCACATGCTGAAGAGCAGAATGCTTCACTCATCACATCTGCACAATGCTCCCCTTCGTCCATCATGCGACTCTCTAAAGGGAAACGAACAGTATTTTTACAGTACAAGGTAGCTCTCCAAAGTTCTATGTACCATTAATTTTGTGTTTGATGGCTCATATTGGAGAGACAACCAGACAGACAGGGCTGACAGTGGAGACAAGAGCGTCTTCGTCAGGGAAAATGATTTGGATTACGAGGGTTAAAAAAGAAGAAGTTTGGCACGATATTAACGGGCGCTACTAAGCCGGGTGCAATTCAATTGGAGGGCGCGAGGGACACGTTGGGGACATTTATCAGTGTGACACAGGACACAATGCTCTTTGTTTGATTGGGTAAATTAGTGGAAGCTCATTTGCTTTCGCTGCAAAATCCTTTATGGGGTTTCATTGTGGTGTGAATTAACTTGGTGAATGCTGCCAACATATTGGAGAGGAAAGCAAAATCATTGTTATTCCTCTCTGCTGCCTAGCAGGCATAGTAGTTTCTTCCTTTTTTTCCTGGGCTTTGTAACCAAGATGAATAGTCTGAATGCATGTTTGCTTAAGTTTATCTGGTTACTTCTCTCCTAACTGTTGCAAGCAATGAATACAGATTCCTTGTACACATCTTTGCTTGGTTCTCAGTACACAGTGGCCCGTGAGCCATGAAACTGAATTATTGTCTTGCGGGAACCATTTTGTACTGTTGTTCGATTTACTACTCCTTTCAGATCGTCCCATTGTTGCCTGCCTTTCTTGTATTGCAATATGTTATCGTAAGATAGCTTATACGATTAGGCATCTAAGCATTATATTTAAGAGTATGTCATCAACTGATTTATCCCAAAAATGTTTGTGTTTGATGTGAAAGGCTGCTGATGTCCGCCAACAACAAAGACAAAGTGTGGAATCCATACCCACCAACAAGCTACTGTTATGCCACTATTTGATTACCATTCACCACAGAAGCATCTGTGCACACTGACACTCGTTCAGCAGTTAGCAATACATTAACCACCGCTAATGTCTCGCATCAAAGTGGCCCATCAGTCTGTCTGCGTTGAAAGGAGTGTGCTCTTATGATGGTGGCTTGGGCCCTCCTCATGTGCTGCTACTAGGCTGTGATGTGGAACTTCCTAGACCTACAGTACCATTAGGGCTGACTGGGATCTGCACACCATCAGCCTCAAGCAGCCACGCTTTGATCGCTTGTTGCATGACTGATTGATTGATTTCGTCCTCAATTTATTGCAATCTTTAAAACATACAGCTCTGCCGAGATAGCCAAAATAGCACCATATACATTCAAACTAAAATGTAATAAATTCCTTCCGTTGTGGTCTCCTAGGCAGTGGTTCTCAAACCAACGTTTCAGGCTGCGACCGCCCCAAAATAGTCACATTTGTACTGAGGACCCCCCAGTAATTATAGGAGTTGAGGCATTACATTTTGTTTGACTCAGTTCCACAGATAGATTTGTGTTGATAGTGTTGTTGCGCTTGTGCCATGGTCTCTCGAGACTGAAGGCCGCTACTACAGTGTTGTTATACAATAACATAAACATACAAGATATGATCTGGGTCTACACAGCCAGTATGTTAAAATCTGGTTCTGTGCATCATCGATACATACTTCAACAATATAAAGATTTCCAGGCAAGCTGTTCCACAGACAAAAAAAGAAAAATATTTTGGCTGTCAAGACAAGTTGTCTATAACTGCATACGTCGGTATCGCACCGTACTGGTGACCACATAACTCTGCATTGTCTTCACTGTCTTTTCTAACAAAAAAAGTACAAATTCCTCCAAAATAGTGTATTTCAGTGTGAAATTGGATGGGTTTTTTTTGCCATGAAACTGAATAGTGTTTCTCCCTGATTAATTTTTACAGTATATCACAGACTTGCTTTCCTTTGCTGTAGCCTCCTTTTGTACTTCATTAAAAGTGTTTTATGCTACTAATTTTGGGGTTATTTTGTTTTTGGCAACTACATTAGGTAGTTCTGGATTCTGTGGCCACTGATTACACAAGACGACAACATCACAAGCCAACTCACAGAGAACAGCTAGTTCCCATTCCAATTGTTGACAACAGGACTTCTCTCTCATGTGCAATTATTGGTAATTTAGTTCAAGCACTGTAAAATGAACACTCCAGAATGTGCTGTGCTGTGCGGGCAACCTGGACCTTTTTGGAATGCTGTTTTTTGTAGAGAAAATATTCTCTATGAACTTACAGTATATGACAAGAGGATATTTCATGCTGTTTTTGAACATTGTACCAGTAAACCACTCACTTAAACCATGCCCCAAAGTTGTTATGTGTGTCTTCTGTTCTGAAGCTTTTTCAGCTGCAATGATGAATTGGCTTAAATTTAAATTCTGGCTGCAGGGGGTTCTGTTGGTAGAATGGACATCAGAGAGCTCCCAAAAAGCCCCAAAAAGAAAAGAAATCACACCCGTGTGAAGTGAGTGGTGCAACTCTGTGTGGGGGTCCCTGGGGGGTCCCCGGAAGTTCCAGACCCACAGGAATGCGCCCAGGGTGTCGGCCCGGTTCCAGTGAGCAGCCCCGCGTCCGAAACGGTCCAGAAATGACAGAGTTACCGTGTGGCGGTCCCCGGGGCGTCCCCGGAACATCCAGACCCCCAGGAATGCGCCCAGGGGGCCGGTCCGGTTCCGGCGAGCTGCCCCGCGTCCGAAATGGTTGAGACATGACAGAGTCACCGTGTGGGTCCCCAGGGGGTCACTCTACTGTACTGTACTGTACTGTACTGTACGTTCACTGTACTGTACTCACACCTGAAATCATCATATATACAGTTAATATGTTGGAAAAAAAGGGACCCAGGGACGGACACAGCCACACACATAGCTGTCTATAGGAGTGGTTGCACCACTCAAATATGAATGCCAGGTTCAAATCCATGCGGCCGTCGCAGCAGGTGCACACACCGGGTGCGGCTGCCTCCATGGTTCTCTTTTATAATCACATAATGGTGATTTGGCACGCATACTGTATCATAATGGTGATTTGGCACGCATACTGTATCACGTCTATTCGTTTTTTTGGTTTTTTTTACGCGACACCGACTACTGCATGTCATCCCTAGAATTAATCCCTATAATTTTCCACTCGCTGATGTTTTTTGGACGTCCCGATCGGAGGCAAATCAGCGTTGGCTCCCAAAGGTTTTCATCACTAAAGTGTGAAAGGTTCAGCGTTCAGCTCCTTGAGCTTCTATTTAACTGTTCAAAGACGCAATCCGAGGCACGATCCGAGCATGACCAACAACAACACACCGCCTAAGATCCAGATCCAAGAGAAATCTAGCATGCTAGGATATCTGTAGCCTTGCTGGCTTTGGCCAGACACACACTGACGCATCCTCCCCAGAGGCGTCAGTGAATCCATGGTATGTGTCTTGTCTGGCCAAAGCCAGGCTAGGATATCTGGAGCTGTTGGCGAAATCATTTATTATGAAATTGAAAGTTATTATAAAAGTAAATACAGGTTGTTAAATTATATAATGTTATGTTACATACCTTTAAAATAAGGTATAACGTGCGTGCGTGCGTGCGTGTGTGCGTGCGCATGTGTGTGTTTGTGTCTGTGAATGATGGGTGTGTGTCTGTGAAGTGTTTGTGTGTCTGTGAGGGGTGTGTGTATCTGCGAGGTGTTTGTGTGGGGTGTGCGTGCGTGCGTGCGTGCGTGCGTGCGTGCGTGCGTGCGTGCGTGCGAGGGGTGCCTGTGTCCATGAAGGTCATGAGTGTCTGCGAGGAGTGGTGCAGTCGGCCCAATTTCATTTTTATACAGTTATTTATACGGTTGGAATCCAGATGAATCTGCCAGTGTGAATGTCATTTGCTCTGGCAGTGCATGTGTCTATTAGTCTGGCTGTGCCAGGCCCGAGGTCTGCTTATTGGACTTTATTGTTATGTGGTGGTGCTTCTTTAAGCTTGCACGTACAAAACAAATGTCCACTTATGGACAATGAAGATTTCTCTAGACTATTCTACTCTGAATAATAACCATAAGCTTTTATTTGTACATTTGTGTACAATTTCAAAACACGACACACACGCGTGCGTGGGCACAACATGTCAACATGCGGCGTGATGTGTGAGCTCAATACGTCTGCTATGTTTGCTATGCATTATACAACAAATTATAATAGGGCTTAAGTGTTTAACACAACTCAACTCAACACAACTCAAGACATCTTGTGTATAGAGCTTAAACCCTGCTGTGCCAAACACGAGAACACGATAAATGTTAAAAGAGTATTCATCCAGAATGAATACTATTATTTGTCCGTATTTTAGCTTCTTCTTCACTGCCTTTTTCTTGCATTCTGTTGGCACTGCTGCCACAGTGCCACAGTTAATCTTCGATCCATGTCCCATGATTGCCATCACTAACAGTCAGTACTTGAAGTTGGCTGCCATAGTTGATTTCCAGGTCACGTCTATATGGTTGCTCTTGTCCTTGACGTGCTCTCTCTCTATCTCTCTCTCTCAGGATGCCAAGCTGCGTGAGCTGCTTGATGTCAGCACCCTGGTGGGGAAGATGGAGAACAGGATGCTGACGGTGGTGAGCGGTCCGGACATGGTCAACACCAACTACCTCAACTTCATGGCCTTCCAGGAGGAGACGGCCAAGGTACGTGATCACAATAACAACAAGAGTACTAGAACATTACAATTTACAATTTAGGCATTTAGCAGACGCTCTTAATCCAGAGCGACTTACATTAAGCAAGAACAAAAAGCATGGGAATACATCACATATATAAACAGCATTTATCAAGAAACATGCGTAAGCTAAGAACGTAACTAGAACATATCTATATATAATGACACTATACATATAAGCTAAACATATATATTATACTATGCTGTACTGTTATTGTGCTGTCTACATGACATGCTATAAGTCTATTTCAAATGCTATCTAAGTCGAAAAAAGTGCTGTCTAAGGGGGTAGGGTAAGTGCTATGGGCCATGGTAGAGTCTGAAAAGGTGGGTTTTCAAACTACGGCGGAAGATCGGGAGTGATGCTGCAGTTCTGATTGCAACGGGAAGTGCGTTCCACAGTTTTGGGGCCAGAAGGGAGAAGAGTTTGGGACGTGTGGAGCGTTGTCCCGGCGTTTTTAGTGAGGGTACTTCCAGCTTCCCTGCGTTGGCTGATCTGAGTGCTCGGGAGGGTTTGTAGGGTTCAATCATGCTTGCAAGATATGGGGGAGCCATACCTTTGGTTGCTTTAAATGCCAGCATCAGAGTTTTGTATTCTGTGCGGGCAGCGACCGGGAGCCAGTGCAGGGAGCGGAGCAGGGGGGAGACATGTGAGAATTTTGGCTGGTTGAAGACCAAGCGAGCTGCGGCATTTTGGATCAGTTGGAGACATTAAGACCCGAGGCCCATTCTGCAAACGCCTTCTAAATCAGTAGTTCGGACGAAAATGTTAAAAAATACATGTAGCACTAACTAATATCACTGCACAGATATTAGTCTGGAACTTCAGTGTGAAATATGTAGGACAGTCCAAGGGTTACAAACAGATTCCAACGTCACAGCAAAAAAGTCTCACTTTGAACCGTGGGTTCTGATTGGTCACCCACAACTCTGGGGAGAGTGAAATGTGAAACTGCCCAGGGCATTTTTTTTCTGTGGAAGATTTGTCTGGTTCCCAGACATATACAGTATGTATATGTCTGGTTCCCAGACATATACATACTGTATATGTCTGGTTCCCAGACATATACAGTATGTATATCTGCTTTTTTGAATAGCCAAAAAAATACCTAAAATGACACTTCCCGGTTTTAATGGGTTAACGTCAATACTACTGCTATTGCACGGTATACTGAAATCCGTAAGGGTCCACGATTTGTCATACGGCAAAGAATAACTGCTTCATAATGACTAATGAAGAACAATCTTGCTTCTAATACTGTACACATAGCCTACTAATGAGCAAATAGTTAACATTGAATAGGTGTGCCTAATTACAAAGTGTTTATAATTGGAATGCCAAATATGATTAATTATAATTGCTTATTGTCTGTACTGGTGATAAAAGCAAAAGACTTTTGATTAATTCTCTGTTCAGCTATACTGTAGGACAATGTGTTGTTCCCCTGGTGTCTTTGTCATTCTATTAGCTGTCTAATTAGGGACTCGTTAGGCATGGGACACCAGGTGGGTGCAATTAACCTCCTGATAGGATCGAGTCAATGGCTCCGCATCAGTAGGCAGCGTTAAAAGGCACGATTCAGGAGACTCAATTCTTTGAGACACACATACTATAGGTATTTCGGGGTGTGTCTGAATCCGCCATTGCTTCATGGGGTGAAAACAACACATTTTCCCATTGGAATTGCATTAGGGAACCTACACTTTGGTTGCATTTCATGTATTTTCTGATCCAGAAATGGTGGAGAAGAACCGTTGCTGTGTTCTCTCTGCATCCGTGCCCAAACTAATTCCTCCAATGAACGTCACACTTGGCAGTTAAAGTGTGTGTCTGATAAGAAGATAAAAACAGGAAAGGCAGAGTGGTCCCTGGGCGTCCGGGCGGGTCGGGAACCCAGTGGGCTGAGGAGGTTAGCTTAGACTCTCAATGAAGTCGTCACAGTCCTCTCTGGGTTCATTAAGAGAGTCTGCTGAGTGGGAGGAGAGATTTCCACCTGCTGGTTCCTGTACCCCCCCCCCCCCCCTAACTCTTGTGTGTGTGTGTGTGTGTGTGTGTGTGTGTGTGTGTGTGTGTGTGTGTGTGTGTGTGTGTGTGCGTGTGCGTGTGGGTTTTTGCGATTGCAGGAGTGGGCAGAGGAGCTGTTCAGCCTGGCCTCCAACCTGTTGGCACAGAACATGTCCAGAGAGGCCTGCATGGAGAAGGGGTAAAGCAGCAGCTAACGTGCACACACGCACGCACGCACGCACGCACGCACGCACGCACGCACGCACGCACGCACGCACGCACGCACGCACGCACGCACGCACGCACGCACGCGCATGCACACACACACACACACACACACACACACACACACACACACACACACACACACACACACACACACACACACACACACACAGAAATACTATTATGTATACTCTCACAGACACAGGAATGAAAAATTGTCCACAATAACACTAACAGCCACACACAGGCAAACAAAGTTGTTGATAATAAATTGCACGCGCACACACACGCACGCAACAGTGACTCTTAAGGAAAGCCTGGGTCGTGGGGTGGGAGAGAATTCATGCTGTGAAATTAATACATGTAAACCTCCTATCCTCCATATTCTATAACTTTCTTTTTTACTTTTTTTTTTGTAAATGAACAGCCTACTTTTTTTAGAGAGGCCTGCATGGAGAAGGTGTAAAGCAGCAGCTAGCGCTAACGTGCACGCACGTGTGTGCGTATTTTTTAGTAAAAGTATGAGCAACTGAGGACATGAGGTTTCCACCCGGCAGAGACGAAACGTGCCCTTCCGTGTTATGGAACCGAATCAAGTGATTTTAAAATGGAACCATGAGAAAATGGTTCCATTTAGGGGCTTTTCTGTTGTTTAGCAGTGTATATTAACGGCTCTCGCTCCAGTTAAAATGCGACTGTGCTGTAGTTGTTTTCTAGGGGATGCTGCTGGGTGGTGCTCAACCATCATGGCCCCCCTGGGCTGTTTTCTAGGGGATGCTGCTGGGTGGTGCTCAACCATCATGGCCCCCCCTGGGCTGTTTGATGTGTATCAGCGAAGTGCAACCGTTAAGCCAGCAGGCCCTGCATGGACGCTAATTGACTGAGAACACAATAGAAAGCAAACCACTGGCCACACAGCGCATAGGGAATTGAATCCAGTGCAGCTTTCAGCTGGTCGTACACAAGGCTGTTTTTCTGTGCTTACAGAATTATGACCCCACACTATTAGCAAAAAGAAAATGTGACTTTATGGACCATTACAAAAAATACTCTGTAAAATGGAAAATGATACTGTACGCACGCACGCACACACTTTAACAACACTTTTATGCTGAAGCGTGATGCTTGGGAAGAGGAGCGAACCATAGAAATACAGATACAGACTGGAGCTGCCAGATCAAAAGGCGTTCTCGCTCAGTGGACACAGTGCCTTAGATTTCAATTCAACCTTTGATTGACTGGCAGTGGTGACACAAACATAATTGACACATTATATTCGCAGATTCCAGAGAAATTCGAATCACGGAAATCTGAGAGACAGATGGAGTGTGGTAGATAATGGATTATGTATGAGAGAGAGACAGAGAGAGGGAGAGGGAGAGGGAGAGGGAGAGGGAGAGGGAGAGGGAGAGGAGGGAAGACAGTAGAGATTATGTACAACTGGTAATCACATTCTGCGCTACTCTCTCATCATGGCTGTAGGTAGAACTTTCCTGTGTACAATCCTATTATTATAAGGGCATGCCTTCTGGCAGTTTAGCGCTCTAATGAGTGCATCTTTCTAGTTACTATTGCATTGTTCCACCCTGCAGCAAGCTTTCTATAGTGACAGTGAGACATGACCTTCATGGCTGACTATTAACTACAAAGCCACAGCGAGGGTGCAAGGGGGGATTAGAGAGGATAGAGAAGAGAAGAGAACAGAAGAGAAGAGAAGAGAAAAGAAACAGACATTTGAATAAATCATATGCCGCAGGCTTCTCTGCTTCTATACAGTATATGTGAAGACATGTAGAGGAATTAATAAAGAATCTCCTGTGTTCACACACATTTTAAAAGGTTTATGCCTTACATAAAGAGCAAATAACAATGCATTTACACTGACAAATAATGTCTAAAGAAGTTTAGCCCTGGCTGAGAAGTGACAATAAAAGAGTTTACAAGACACCATTGTACAACTGAGCAAGGGGAAAGACGGCTGAATGAACTCTTCGAGAGACCGAAAATAGTGGCAGAAAATGTGCATGTCGTAATATATGTACCCACTTCCTCCAGTGACTACGGCAATGAGGTGAAATTCTCTGAGCGGCTCGTTCGAGCACGTGTCAGGTGTGAAAGACACCTGACCACAGTGTTGCGCCGAATGTGGTGTCGTGGTGACCTATCGATTTATCTTACCGCCTGTTGGCTGCAGCCTTGTTCCATCGGACAAGGTTTCCAGAAGACGAGGTCACGTGCTGTCAAACGGCCAATCATCAAAAGGTTGTGCAAACGTCACTTTTCCTTCCCGTCTATTCATCAGTCTTCAGCTGTTTCACAGCTTATCCCCACCATCACTCTTTCCTATCCGCCTTCTTTCTTTCCTTCCTTCCCTCTTACCTTCCTCGCTGTTTTCTTATTCCCTTCTTTCCTTCACCCTTTGTCTTCCCTCCTCCCTATAAACCAGTCTAAAAGCTGATTCCACTGGCTATATTATAGCCCTGCAAAACCAAAAACATGATTTCCGCAAGTGGTTTCCGTTTTCATCTCCCCTCCCCCCGTTCACGTCTCTCTCCCTCTCGTCCACCACCACCACCACCACCACCACCACCCCGATCGCTAACATTAACCATTAGTGTCACCGTTGGGTGACTAAGCCTCGCAGGGCGAGACAGACGGGCCCCTGTGAAGTGGATGCCGTGTAGTGGATATTAATTATTAGCCAGCAGCCACTTAAGGCCGCAGCCCTATAATGACAGCTCCTGTTGCAGGCAGCCGAGCTATTTTTAGAGCAGTCCCTGGCGCGGTTCACTGCTGCTGCATGCATGGCTCTGAGCTGCAACTGCAACGCAACACAGACAGGGATCAAACAGGCCTGGAGGCCGGCCTGTCACGTCACCAACACACGGCTAGTGGGCTACATGCACACCAGTTACTGTACAAGCACATGCAAAGTGGTCTCGCTCAGCGTTGCCACTTGCCAGATTGTACTACAGTACAGATTCAAGTACACAGCTGTTCCTTAGTTAGTTAGTTAGTTTGTTTTCAAATGTGATGCTTTGTATGGCCCCTTTCAAAGAAGCGACTATAGGCCACACGATTATAAACACATGGCTATTATATTTTTATCTTGATTTTTATTTGTATCTTTGTATATTTTAAACGTTTTGAATACAAAAGTCTTATATGGGAGTCCCTGGCATGAGATATTTTCAGATGGGGGTTCGTTGACAAATAAAATAGAATGTAGGGGGCGCTAGCCCTTCTTATGTCCATTTTTTAGGGTGTGTGTAAACACAAACTTTGTCCTAACACAAACATTGAATGCCATTGACAATGAATGGCCAGTTTTGAGTATTTGTGTAACACAAACATTGCATAAACACAAACACGGAAGACGGAGGTGAGGACGCAAATTCTAATTGGCCGGAATGAGATGATGTATGATGATGTATGATGATAAGAGCGCCCCTCACTTCATGTGTGATTTTTGAGGGGCGCTAGCCCCTCCTATACACAGGTTTAATGTTTGTCTTTAGTTCAAAGTTTGTTTTGTAAACGCATGAACAATGAAGGGAAAATGTACGTCATAATGTGTCATTTACGTCATATTGTCTCTTTATTGTTAATGGCGTTTAATGTTTGTGTTGGCACCGTTTGTTTTACATAACCATTACATCACCTAATCAACATGATATAGACTTTAATATATTAGCACCCCTCACTTCACACAGGTGTGATTTTTTTATTTAGGAAGCAAGCCCAAATAAGAAATAAGCGACTACACTTTAGAAACAAATAAAAGAAACAGAACCTGCAGCAACCAATATTTACAAGCCACAGAAAAACAAGCCCTGCAGTAAGTCGTTTATAATAATGGCATTGCAACACCTGTCTCGCTGCCGTGATGAATACGCCCATGGCAGGCGATCCGTCACAGTGATGAGCACGCAGTATAGCATCAACACAGTGCGTGGAGGGAGGTACATCATCACTACATACTGTAAACACTGTGCAGACAGAACATGATAAACCTTGTTTTACATACTACTGTACAATGTACACCACATGCAAAACAGACATGCACTATATTGATTATGTGTGCTCTCTCCCTCCTATGCAGATACACTCGGCTCCTGTTGCAGCTCAACGCAGAGGGACGCATCCCTGTCAAGAAGTAAGACAGATCTTCTCTTCTCTTCTCTTCTCTTCTCTTCTCTTCTCTTCTCTTCTCTTCTCTTCTCTTCTCTTCTCTTCTCTTCTCTTCTCTTCTCTTCTGTCTGTCTGTCTGTCTGTCTGTCTGTCTGTCTGTCTGTCTGTCTGGCTGGCTGGCTGGCTGGCTGGCTGTCTTTTCTCCTCACCTCCACTGTTCACTCTTATTTATAAACAAACAATGAAATAAGAGTGAACAGTGGAGGTGAGGAGAAGAGACAGCCAGCCAGCCAGACAGACTTTATACAATATACATGCATGTTAGCATATAGGATTCTCTAGCGCGTTTATATGCACATAATGTGCGCGCGTGTGTCTTTTTCTAAGTGAGAGAAAGCCAACCCCCGCCATTCACCCACAGGACACGAATTATTTGGGGGTGTTGTGATTGAGAATCTGTGCCTCTGTGTTTATTTTGTAGTTCATCATCATCATGGTGTCATTTACAAACCCTAACCCCCTTTCTGTGAGTCTCTCCATTAGTCAAGTTGATCTCCCAGCCACGCTGTGTTGACTTGAACCCCGGTGATAGCCTCTCTCTAGTCTCTTCACAGCCATGGCGTAAACCAGTGGCTTGTCATCACCATCAGAGAGCGGATGGAGGCAGCCAGGCAATCCGGGGCTGTTTAGGGAATTAGCCTCCTAGCTGCGGGAGGACATGTCAACTTGACTAATGTCGGCTTGACTCCCGCTCTCCCACCGAGCGCTGCAGTGCGAGCCTCCCCATGTCATTAGGACACGCTTCACGGTGACCCCACGGGGGGAACACAACCGACAGCTAGCATAAGCGGTAACACTGCTGGAATCACAGCCATCCATTCATCTGACTGTTAAATCTGGAGCTCATAACAAAGAGGTGAAGAAAATGAGAGCAGACATTTTCTGTGTGTGTGTGTGTGTGTGTGTGTGTGTGTGTGTGTGTGTGTGTGCGTGTGCGTGTGCGTGTGCGTGTGCGTGTGTGCGTGCGTGCGTGCGTGCGCGCGTGTGCGTGCGTGCGTGCGTGCGTGCGTGCGTGCGTGCGTGCGTGCGTGCGTGCGTGCGTGCGTGCGTGCGTTGTGAATTATTTGTGTTGGATGAGAGGCTCGAGGTTGTTTCTGACTCCCATCATTACTGAAAACAATCTTCACCTGCTCTTGAGACATCAGTGTGTTTGTCGAGTGTTTGAATAATTCAGGTTTTTGTTGTGGATTAGCTGTGATTGTTTTTGAGCTCCTACTGAAAACAAACCTAATCTGCTCTTGAGACATTGAAGAGCCTTTTTTTAAACTTTTTTTAAAAAGACCATCCCTATTCTGGGACAAACATTCAGCAGATCTACAAGCTCACAACACCTCCCAATTAAGTTCTCAAAATCTCAAAAGGGGTTATGCTGCTGTTGCACTGCTGTTAACAGCGTTATGTGACATGGGTTTTATATGGGTTTTTATGTTAATTATACTGTCTATATAGTATATACAGTTACTAAAATGCTAACAGAACAGTATGCCTTCCTTTGTACTACAGTTTTTAGCTCGGTTCAATTCAGGACACTCTTCTGTCACTCTCACAGATATCGTATACAGTAAATGCATCCATGCATAGCAATGCTCTTATGCATTTGTATTCTGTGAATCTTCTGCTTTGAAGCTTCAGAGTAAATCTCTGAAAGCAGATTTGGCTCTGAGAAAGTACCCCACCCCACCCCCGCCCGCCCGCCCCCACACCCCACTCCACCTCCCCCTTAGGGCAGAGCCTACACATGCACAGTTTAATGAATGATGTAACATGATTGACAGAGCAACCCGCCATCAATGAACATATCATGATGAGGCAGATTAATGACGTCCTAAAGGCTAATGCGAGGAGGAAAGCGGGCGGGAGTCAGTCAGTGGAATGGTGGGGAGTTTGATCGCTGCATGGCAGCGCCGCTGATAGCAACCAAAACGATGTTGGGATCATAATGTGATCAGCGGCAGTCTGTTTAAATGGGCTTCTTAGTTGGTCAGGGTAGATTAGAGCTGAATGTGAATGGATGATGAGTCTGAGATGAACTTGTGACCAAACAACATCTGCATGTGCCATGCCTTTCACTAATATCCCAGCCACAAATGAGGTGTCGGGGGGAGAACATGCAGTTAAATGTGGGCCTGTGATATGTTTTGGTTAAAACAAAGGGCTTTTTTTATTTTTGTTAAAGGTTAAAGCACTATTTTGATATAGTAATCATTGCTATGGCCTATGAGGTGTTTGTTCAATAACAGAGCTCTCCAGCTCTTCACTAAAGACATTTTAGACAATCATGAGAAAGTACCAATTCATCAGCGCCGGTTTCATAGCGTTCCAGTGCTAATTTGTGTCATCACTTCCAAATGCTGTGCGAGTTTCTCTCCTGATTGGATAAAATCGCTAGGCCGAACTGCAATTGCATGGAGCTGGAGCTGGAGAGACAGGGAGAATCTTTTTACTGAGCAATCACTCTATGATTCTATGATTACCCTCAGAATATAGAGCTATTTAACACTTAGTTTAACACAAACCTATCACTTAACCGTACCTTGGCCCTAATGTTTCTGCATCTCTGCTTCACAGATGAATCGGTGGCCTAATAATTCAAACATTTCATGAGCTGATGTTACACCGTACCAGCTCATCTGATGTATCTGTCCAGGTGCAATTCCTAACAGGGGTGTGTGTGTGTGTGTGTGTGTGTGTGTGTGTGTGTGTGTGTGTGTGTGTGTGTGTGTGTGTGTGTGTGTGTGTGTGTGTGTGTGTGCGCGTGTGCGTGTGCACGCGTGTCTTGTCTGCAGCTTCTTCAGGATGTTTTCAGCGGACAGGAAGCGAGTGGAGACAGCCCTGGAAAACTGTAACCTCCCTTCTGGCAGGGTGAGACAACACACTGCCCCATCTGTCTCTTTATCTGTCTCACACGGTCTCCTTGACTGTTCCTCTGTTGGTTTGTGCATGTGTGTGTCTGTAGTACTGACACCACCAGCACACACACACACACACACACACACACTCTCACACACGTAGTATATGAAAGCACACTCACATTCTCGCAAGACACTCTTCTTGCCTTTGTCTAATTGCTTATTGCGCTATAAAATATAGCAGAATAAGCAAGGAGACAAGGACAGACATTATTATGACACTCTCTGTCTTCCTCTCACATTGCATCAGTCTATTTTCTCCACCCACACCTACATCCCTATGCCTTGAAGTTCGAACTCCACACAATAAGCAGTAAAACGTCCGTCCGTGTGTGAGTCAGTGTGACATGCGACAGCAGAGACGCATTCCTCTGGTACTCAGAAGCGTTAATATGCTTCCCAGCGGAGTGAACAAGCGCAGCCTGGAAGGAATAATTACACTACGTCAAATAATAACAATAAAAAACATTAAAAAAAACATACACACATACACACACACACGCATTAGAAATAACCAGCGAGTACAAACAGATGCACATGGTTGCAGAGGGACAAAGCAAACTGTTATCGCTCTCATACTGTGTACACAAACGCACATGCAAACAATATGTACATAATTAGCAGGCTGAGAGAGAGAGAGCTTGAGTTAAATACGTTTCTGTATGAAGCTCCTCTGGGAATTGATGCTGTTCCAACACGCAATTAATTTAAGCGAAACGCCGCTGCTGTTAATCCAACACACACACACACACACACACACACACACACACACACACACACACACACACACACACACACACACACACACACACACACACACAGACAGAGGCAAATAACAGCCCAGTAAGTTTTTCCTGATGCAAACAGGCGCCTGAGGTGTCTCAAGGCGTTGAGGATGCAAACTGCATATCGTTACTGTCAAGTGGAAACCTTGGATGTCCAAAACCCTTCCTTTCTTCATCTTTTTTTTTACGTTTTAAAATTGCGAAAATAGCCCATCTACTATTTGGGCAGATATGCTTCTGCCCAACAACATTATGCTCTACATATCAGGTTGCTAAATCCCCTTCATATTCTGTACACTAGCTCCCCGTTGCTGATAAAAGGCTTCACCCTTACTTGTCTTTTTTCTTAAATCTGTACCTTTTTTGAGTATTATCATCTTGCTGTTGCCTATTGTTATTGTTGGCACAGTTTGCGGCAGCATGGCATGCCAACATTTCAACACTCGCATTTCTAAGTGAGTGACAAATAAACCAGCTTGAGTCTTGAATCACACACACACACACACACACACACACACACACACACACACACACACACACACACACACACACACACACACACACACACACACACACACAACACACTACACAGCTCTGTGTACTTTCTTTATCAGACATGTTTCAGGCTGAGAGATCTACAATCTACAATCTTGTAATACGATTCTATTTAGCTACATACTTTAATGCTTTTTACGGGAAGTTGCGTGTGCACATTGTTTACCGTTGCGATTGAGAATTGATGTGTGTGTGTGTGTGTGTGAGCAGAATGACTCCATCCCTCCGGAAGACTTCACGCCGGAGGTGTACAACCTGTTCCTCAGTAACATCTGTCCACGGCCTGAACTGGACCACATCTTCTCTGACGTGTAAGTAAGCAGCAGCTGGTGGGGGGGGGGGGGGGGGAGTACGGAAGTTCCTATTCTGCCACAACGTTATGCTGCGTTCACACGGGCAGATGCAAAAGATACAAAGATGTAAAGCTACACATGTGTATTTGTAGCATTAACCCATCTAAAAATGTCTTCTACATCCTGACAGTTTTCTGAAAAAGCTATGTTTCTATGTCAGTCGTTCTTCGATTTTTCAAAAATAGCAGACCTACAAGCTCGTAGCGCGCCAATCGGTGGCGCGCTACGAGCTTGTAGATCTGCTATTTTTCAATAGCTAAAGCATAACATAATGCTAACACCAAAAGGGGTTCCCGCACAAAATGGGTTAAGGACCCCTTTAGCAGCAGGTGCTCGTTTATTATTAGCATACCCACTACAAACGTCCAACACGTATACAATTAATCCCTCAGCTAATGCTGCAGGTTCCATGTTTAAGTAATTACAAAGTGTGCAGCCTACTGTACATTGTTTAAGTGACAGAACACATGTAAATGTATGAAGTCAATGCAAGCAGTGCGTGCGTGCGTGCACACGCACGTGTGTCAACACTCGCACTTCTAAGTGAGTGACAAATAAACCTCCTTGAATGTTTGAAACCTTTTACGGGAAGTTGCGTGTGCACCTTGTGTACCGTTGCGATTGAGCTGTGTGTGTGTGTGTGTGTGTGTGTGGTGTGTGTGTGTGTGTGTGTGTGTGTGTGTGTGTGTGTGTGTGTGTGTGTGTGTGTGTGTGTGTGTGTGTGTGTGTGTGTGTGTGTGTGTGTGTGTGTGTGTGTGTGTGTGTGTGTGTATGGTGCATAATGCGCAAATTTGTGGACAATCAGAAATTGCTATTCAGGAATAAGCACATGCGTTAACAAGGGCTTACAATGTGCTTATAATTTAGAGCCAGTTAAACTATAATGGGGCCCAGAGCTAATCATCATACTCTGCAAGCCCTATGCACCAATTAGACACTGTCATTGAACATGTACAATGTACATTTGTACATGTACGAACATGTACGTAGTTAGCACCTTTAGTACCTTAGCCTAGGGCTACAATTATAATCGTAGATAGCAGAGAAAATGTTTACGTATAGCCTTGTAAGCCTCTGTCTGTGCATTGTATTGGTCATCATCTCTCTGTGTGTTGCTATGATTTCTCAAATCATTTGGATTCCATGTGAATGCAG
>NC_136798.1:18000863-18018363 GCF_951216825.1 Electrona antarctica
ATTGATGGATTGATGGATTGATGGATTGATGGATTGATGGATTGACATCTTTATTGACAAAATATGGCAATGTGTCGCGATGCGACGCATTGGGAGCTACTTTTGGTGTTTTAAGTACATTTTGATGCCAATACTTTTGTACTTTTTGAATACTGTTTTTATTAGGCATTTTGTATATGACATAACTTCAGAATATCATTGACAGATAATGAGTAATTAAGTGATATAAAATGAAAGAAATAATAGTGACAGGTAGTGTAAATGTTCCAAATACAATACATAATAAAAAAGGTATATACATGTGATAAACAAGAAAAAACAAAAAAACAGTTAAACAGTGACAAATGTGAACAGACAAACAAAACAAAGACAACAGGACAGACACAAACTTTCCCATACTTTTGTACTTTTACGTAACAAAGTATTTCTACATTGTATTGGTAAGTGAGTACTTTTTCCACCACTGAGTGTGAGTTTCTGGGGTGTGGCGTGACCGCTCTCTGCCATATGCTCTCTGGAAGACGTGTGTCCTTTGGTCCCAATGACAGATTCTACCCATCATGACCAGCATGTTTCTACCCGGAGGAAATGCTGCCATCTGCTCCGTGGAGACTTCCAGAGTTACACACACACACACACACACACACACACACACACACACACACACACACACACACACACACACACACACACACACACACACACACACACACACACACACACACACACACACACACACACACACACACACATAATAATGGTATAATGGTTAAAACTCTGATGTTTTAGATTCCCCCCCCTGGGGTTTAAGAGGTTAAGTGGTAATGGCACAACGTGTCACGCTGCAACGCGTGTAGATCTGCTATTTTCAGCATGCAACCAAGTGTAAAATGACTTGTGTCTTACTTATACTGGATCTTTTGTCCACTAGTCCCTTGCGAACATTTTAGTTTAGTTTTTATTTTTGACGAAGTTGTCAATGTATTTAGTCTTACTTTTAGTCATCATAGCTTAGCTTGATTTAGTTTCCATTTCGATTTCGTCAGTGAAAAAAGGTAGTCGACGGACGACGGACATGCACTGACAGGGAAACACGCACATACGAGTACATTATGTACCGTATAGGCAAAGACACATTCAGTACATTATGTACCGTATAGGCAAAGACACATTCAGTACATTATGTACCGTATAGGCAAAGACACATTCAGTACATTATGTACCGTATAGGCAAAGACACATACATTCAGTACATTATGTACCGTATAGGCAAAGACACATACATTCAAAAGATCACTCAGGAAATGACCCACATGCATACTGTACTGTACTGTACGGTATGCTCAACATGCTGTATGTAAATGTGAACATTGATACATAATGGCGGATGCATGCATGCTGAGCATGTGCATTCATGCTAGCATCCCTAAGCACACTGACACGCACGCACGCACGCACGCACGCACGCACGCAATGCAGTGCCTCAGGTCTGCCCTGACACAGTATCATACATATTAATCCCTAGAACACTCGACAGAAGAATAAAACTGGGTCTCCATTTCACACACACACACGCGCGCACGCACGCACACACACACGCGCGCTGAACTAGCAATGCCTGAGGTCTGCCCTGACAGATTGTTATTATTTAGGACGAGGAGGAGTGGAAAAGTGGCTTCGGTCCCCACGCTCTCTCTCTCTCTTCTTTCCATCGTTTCTCTCGGATAACAAGAAGAGCCATTCTGAAATCTGAATTGATCTTCCCACCCCAGACAGACATGCTCCATCATGGCATCTGAGTCCTTGACTGGGCTTTTATCAAACACGGCGACATTGTGTGAAGGCAGATGGATAAATGGCTTTAAAAAAAAGCCAGGCTCTCAAGGAGAGATGACGGCACCATTTCAAGCCATATTCATCTCCAAGTTATCATAGACAGACAAGACAGGCAACCCGTTCTGATGATTACATACACCTTAACGCCTCATCAGAATCACATTTCTCTGAAGGTGAATAGGGCTGCAACTTCCTCCCCACATATTTCTGTGTTGTCACTGCTGTTGTACTGTGTTGTACCCTACTCACCTACCAGTGAGGAGCCCCCACTGGGAGGACGTAGAGCCTTTGTCCTACTCAGTTATCGGCCCCTCCCCGCCCAGCTTCCCTCCCCCCGAACATGTTTTATGTTTTGTTTTGTTTTGATTTATTGTATTTATATTTATGTTGTATGCGATCAGTAGCATGCGATCAGCAGTATAAGTAAAGAACTATAAGTGTATAACTGTTTATTGTAACTTGTGTGAAAAGGTGTCATATAATCCCATGAGGGATGGGCCACAAGGTGGCATGACACTTAAATAAATAAAATCATTCATCATTCATTCAATTGAACATTATCTGTAGACTAGACCTGTACGTGCCCGTCGGCCTCCGGCCTACTTGAGAACGATGCAACTTGGGAACCTAATAATACCTGTTGTCAACTTGTCATAGCACCCGTTTTAACTATCTGTGTCCCTTTTGTGCCCATACTGTATATGGAGATCTCTGTATCTGTCTGTCTGCCTCTGTCTGTCTGCCTGTGCCTGAAGAGTGCAAACTGACTGTGAAAAGTGTAGTGGTTATTGGTTAAGTAATCAATTTGCAGGTGTGGGGTTGCCAGAGGCTGTGAATTGCACAAGTGAGGGGACTTAGGCTATAATTAGGCCCACTGGCAGAGCCTGAGCAGAGCCTTTTGTGGTGGTTCTGGACAACCGTGGGTCCGACCGACTTGACACCGAGCTCCCCCTGTGGGGGTGTGGAACGCGTGTGTCGAATGTGAAGTCGGTGGGGTTGTGCAGTTACGTGCATTACAACCGTACACACACACACACACACACACACACACACACACACACACACACACGCACGCAGACAAACAGACACGCAGAGAGAGCATTTATAGTAGGATATTACTCAAGTACTCAAACCTAGAAATAATTACTAATAACCAGTGTCACACAAAATAACTGTGTATTATTAGTTGTACAACAAAAGGCGAAAACAACTGCAAGCTCACCATGCGTTGTGCCGTGGTGTGTGCTTGTAGATCTGCTATTTTTTTCTGTTTTCATTAGATTTATTTAATTCAACTAGTTCTATGAACTGTTGCAGCCCTGAAGCACATCCACTCAGTGAAATTATTTTAAATTCTCCTCTGCAAAAACATAATATTACCGAGCACTGGCAAAAAGCAGAGAGCTTTTAATTAAACTGGGTTTGATTTGTACAGCGATGTTCTTCCTCTAAAGCTCCGGCTGCTGGCTGAGTGCCACGCACGCACGCACGCACGCACGCACGCACGCACGCACGCACGCACGCACACGCACGCACACACACACACACACACACATTAAGAAACATCCTCACATTGTTGGCAAACGAGGTCAGGTTTTATCTGAAAATGCTTGTCGAGTGAGTATTATTAATAATATTAATGTTTTTGTTGGACTATGCCACTTGGAACGAGCATTCATGTGCTGTTTTGTAGAGATCATGGGCTCGATCGTGTGCCATGATAAAAGAATGCGCTCCTCAGATGGTGCGACCTGAGTTGGAGCTGCCTCAGGCATGTTGCAAAACATTCACAGCTCAGAGGTCTCGTTCTGTCTTAATTCTCCACAAAGCTGTGATTGTAATTTCCCTCTAATCTGTCAATTCCTTGTGCTCATTGTGTTTAATTGTCTAGTCAAAGAAGTTATTAGATTTGTACCAAGACGCACTGTGCACGATTCCCTCGTTCAGTTTCATCACCTCATCACCCCATTACGCAGCAAATATGTAATGTAGTTCAAATGTAAAATTCCCCATAAGCACCACTTGGCTGTGTTGGTCGCAGAATGGATGGCAGATAGTCAGATACTGGACACACAAAACAAAACGCTCTGTATCTAATATAAATGTATTCCAAGGCAGCCCGCGTTGCTCTTCCATAAGGCAAGATCCAGGGCATAATGGATTCTGGATAATAGATCTCTTAAAGGGAATGGCACCTGGCACACTGATTGGTTTAAGTTGCGTAACGCCCAAACCACACCTATGCATAATGTAATGGTTAGCGGAGGTGTTTTAAGGATTTAGGTGGTGGCACAAGATAGCATTTTTTACGGGGGAACACCTCTTACACAATACTAAATCCCAAAATGTTTTTTATATATAAAAATAAATAAAACAAAACACACCTATTCATCTTCACTGGAACTCTGGGTTCATTTACAAAAGAGGTTTCAACCCGACAGAGATGAAATGTGCAATAAATGTGCCATGGCTGAGTATATGCCACCTGGGACAGCGTTGTGGGGGGTCCTCACGGGGGGGTCAGAGGGAGAACTGAGCTGGGCTCAGATGTCACAGAGGTATAGTGTTAATTAGTCTACTGCTACTCTGCAGAGGCCATGCCGCATTAATTAGCATAAACTGACCTGGGGGGCCTGCTGACAGTGAGACTGGCAAGCTAGCATCACTTAGCATATTTAGCATACCGATGAGAGCGAGAGAGAGAGAGAGAGAGAGAGAGAGAGAGAGTGAGAGAGTGAGAGAGAGAGAGAGAGAGAGAGAGAGAGAGACAGAGGGGGGAGTGAGTGAGTGAGTGAGTTTTATTGGAGTCCATAAATTTGCCCCTGTATTGGCAATAAGAGGAGACATGGAATGGGAGCGGTGTGAAATAAGATGGAGAAGTAGCTTGGTACAAATGTCGTCGTGAGTGCACACGCAAACACGCACGCACACATTTAATTAAATTAATTGGTTTTGGACCAGTGAGAGCTTATTGAATTTGTTTTGCCTGCCTATCTGTTTGACTGACAGATGTATTGATCACCGAGATAGCAGTGACTTGGAATGAAGTTGCTTCGATATATGTTGTAATGGTTGCCAACCGTACGTCCCTTGAAGACACAACAGTCCTTTTTTTTGGAAAATGAAAGATGTGTCCCTTACTGAACTGATAAGAGTATAACGGTGGCCTGGGCCATGGCCCAGTGGTCCAGGCACCTTGGCTGGTAATCCAGTCTGGCAGTGTGCCGCGGGTTCGACTCCCGATCCCGACAGCCTTCACTGCATGTCTTCCCCCCATCTCTCTCCCCATTTCCTGTCAGCCTACTGTCTGTCCCTCCATAAAATATATAAAATAAAGGCGAAAGCCACAAAAAAAAACATTAAAAAAAAGAAAGAGTATAATGCAACACTCGTAATTGTAGCACCAATATGAGGGAGGAGTCAGTTTATTATTCTTTTCTCAATAAAAGGATAGGCAGATAACTTGAGCTGAATTTAATATGCAAAAAATATATATACGGTTATACAGTAAATAATTCAAATAATAACAAACAAACACAACAGTCTCAAAGGAAAATGGCAAACAAAAATGTCAGCAGATGACAGCAGATGACACTGTCCGGTGACCGGTCACTGTCCAGAAAACCAGAACCTCAAAAGAAAACAAACTCCAACTCTCTCTGTGTGTGTGTGTGTGTGCGTGTGCGTGTGCGCGTGTGTGTGTGTGTGTGTGTGGGGACACGCATGTGTGTGGGCACGCGTGTGTGTGTGCGTGAGAGAAAGAGATAAAAGCACAATCACCCGCTTTTCGCTATGCCTGTCAGTTTTCCAGCGTCTGCCCACTCGCCTCTCATTGATGATGAATTACTATGCTTGTCAGTGGCTTCTCGTGTTAAAAGACCTTTTAATGTCCATGCACATCCAACTCAGTCTGAGCTGTCTTCAGTCAGAGAGACAGGTGGAGAGAGGTAGATAATTAATGCGTATGAGAGGGAGGGAGGACCACAGTAGAGATTATGTACAACTGGTAATTACATGCTCTGCTATTCTCTCATGGCTGTAGAGAGACATTTCACATGCTGTTATTATTATTATTAGGACATAATGTTTGTGCTGTACTGAGCGAGCACACATTTATATTTAAGATGTTTCACTTCACAAGTGAAGTGAAACATCTTAAAGTGGAAAAACTGCCAGTAAGTCTATTAAGTATCCAGCAAGCAAATGAAATATGATACTTGATTTCTGATTATTGTTGAGTGCTCATCTATCTATTAATGCACCACGTCTATGTGTGTACGTCTGTAATCCACCCACGTAACTCGAGAACAATTTGCCCCACCGACTTCAAACTTGACACACGTGTTCCACACTGAGTGCAGTGCCCGGTGTGAAGTCGGTTCCACACTGAGTGCAGAGCCCGGTGTGAAGTCGGTTCCACACTGAGTGCAGAGCCCGGTGTGAAGTCGGTTCCACACTGAGTGCAGTGCCCGGTGTGAAGTCGGTTCCACACTGAGTGCAGTGGCTGCCCGGTGTGAAGTCGGTTCCACACTGAGTGCAGTGGCTGCTCGGTGTGAAGTCGGTTCCACACTGAGTGCAGTGCCCGGTGTGAAGTCGGTTCCACACTGAGTGCAGTGCTCGGTGTGAAGTCGGTTCCACACTGAGTGCAGTGCTCGGTGTGAAGTCGGTTCCACACTGAGTGCAGTGCCCGGTGTGAAGTCGGTTCCACACTGAGTGCAGAGCCCGGTGTGAAGTCGGTTCCACACTGAGTGCAGAGCCCGGTGTGAAGTCGGTTCCACACTGAGTGCAGAGCCCGGTGTGAAGTCGGTTCCACACTGAGTGCAGTGGCTGCTCGGTGTGAAGTCGGTTCCACACTGAGTGCAGTGGCTGCTCGGTGTGAAGTCGGTTCCACACTGAGTGCAGAGCCCGGTGTGAAGTCGGTTCCACACTGAGTGCAGTGGCTGCTCGGTGTGAAGTCGGTTCCACACTGAGTGCAGAGCCCGGTGTGAAGTCGGTTCCACACTGAGTGCAGAGCCCGGTGTGAAGTCGGTTCCACACTGAGTGCAGTGGCTGCCCGGTGTGAAGTCGGTTCCACACTGAGTGCAGTGGCTGCTCGGTGTGAAGTCGGTTCCACACTGAGTGCCTGCCCGGTGTGAAGTCGGTTCCACACTGAGTGCAGTGCCCGGTGTGAAGTCGGTTCCACACTGAGTGCAGAGCCCGGTGTGAAGTCGGTTCCACACTGAGTGCAGAGCCCGGTGTGAAGTCGGTTCCACACTGAGTGCAGAGCCCGGTGTGAAGTCGGTTCCACACTGAGTGCAGTGCCCAGTGTGAAGTCGGTTCCACACTGAGTGCAGAGCCCGGTGTGAAGTCGGTTCCACACTGAGTGCAGAGCCCGGTGTGAAGTCGGTTCCACACTGAGTGCAGTGGCTGCCCGGTGTGAAGTCGGTTCCACACTGAGTGCAGTGGCTGCTCGGTGTGAAGTCGGTTCCACACTGAGTGCAGTGCCCGGTATGAAGTCGTGTTCCACACTGAGTGCAGTGCCCGGTGTGAAGTCGGTTCCACACTGAGTGCAGAGCCCGGTGTAAAGTCGGTTCCACACTGAGTGCAGTGCCCGGTGTGAAGTCGCTCGCATTGCCGCTTGTCCAGAACCAGCAAAAAAGCCACTGCCCATGCAGTGATCTTAGATCTCCATATGGAGTTGGCCTGTTCTGACATCACAATGATGCCTTGCCCTTTATTAGCCAATTGATCACACCTGATCACCCCCCAACGGGCACTGTTAAGTATAATTATACATTGTTATAAGTTTATTATGCATTATAGACATGGGCTTCATAGAAAGTGTTTTCCCAATGAAACGTCTCGATTTTAACCAGTAAGTAGAGTAAACAACATTCATAATTGCATAACTACAGTCGATGTACAACTGCTATAAAACATCATGCTGTGCTTAAAGTTCACCTTCAACCTGCCATCACTGTTTTGCGCATGCCATCATAGGTGACATTATGAAATATGTTCTATATGTGTAAAAAAAGAAAAAAAAAAAAAAAAAAAGGGAAAATAGCTGACCCGTTTTTCATCACCTGCTCCAATTTTGCCCGATGATACGTCTAAATCTGACCCAGTAAGCACAGCAAACAAGATTCACGATTCCAACTCTGCACGACTAACATGTTATCTCTCTCTGTGTGTGTGTGTGTGTGTGTGTGTGTGTGTGTGTGTGTGTGTGTGTGTGTGTGTGTGTGTGTGTGTGTGTGTGTGTGTGTGTGTGTGTGTGTGTGCGTGTGCGTGCGTGCGTGCAGGTCAGATCTCGGTGGAGGGCTTCGCCAGGTATCTGGACAGTGAGGAGAACTGCATCATCCCTCCAGAGAAACTGGACCAGAGTGAAGACATGACACTTCCCCTGACCCAATACTTTATCAACTCATCACACAATACATACCTCACAGGTACGCACGCACACACATGGACACACACGCATGGACACACATACATGGACACACACACATGGACACACACACATGGACACACACACATGGACACACACACATGGACACACACACATGGACACACACGCATGGACACACACGCATGGACACACACACATGGACACACACACATGGACACACACGCATGGACACACACGCATGGACACACACGCATGGACACACACACATGGACACACACACATGGACACACACGCATGGACACACACACATGGACACACACACATGGACACACACGCATGGACACACACGCATGGACACACACACATGGACACACACGCATGGACACACACGCATGGACACACACGCATGGACACACACGCATGGACACGCACGCATGGACACACACGCATGGACACACACGCTGAACTGTACGTTTATGCACAGATACACTCTTCTCTCTCCCAATTCAATTCAGTCATTGAGGAGCTTTATTGGTGAAAACATGCGTTTACATCGCCAACGTTCAATGTAGTGTATGTTGTGTCACAAGCTAGCTTACAAAACTACAACATATCTTTGCTTTTAGAAATGTATACAGTAAATCCATGTAGGCAAGGGTATCTTGATATAAAGCTTTTGGGGGGGGGAAAGCATCTTTTCAAGGTGTTGCAAGGTGTAACACTTTTTTAAAGACAAATACTGTAGTAGCATTTTCTCAAATATATTTGAAATAGAAGTATACAGTGTTTTTTCCAAAATGATTTAGAGGTAGTTGCTCCGTTCATACAGTAGTTCTATTTCCCTCTGTTCTACTTTACTCCCAAACAGTGGAATGTGTTTCCCCTGATGTTCACGCATGGATGGTCCACTTGTTCATTCGGAAACACAATTACCTTCGCAGGCGTTAGCGCACACCTACCCTATGCATGGAAATGGACTACATTTACGTAACCCAGCATAATCTCTGGTCGTCGTTACCAATTTACAATTTACCCAATCACATTGCTCCATCAGACCCGTTCATTGATATTCATGAGTTTCTATAGCCTGGAGATTACACATCTGTATGTGTGTGCGCACACATGCACGCTCACAGACACATATACTGTAGACACACACACACGCGCGCGCGCACACACACACACACACACACACACACACACACACACACACACACACACACACACACACACACACAGAGACACAAAAATACAGACACACTCACTCACACACGCATGGTTTTGCGAACAACCCCAATTCCAACCCCCCACCCTAACCTTATGAAACTTCAGTCAAATCTAATTGGGCATGCCGATTCCAATCAAGTCTTTTATTGTACAACATTTATTTTGTCCCCAAATGTGGCCTATTGCAGGAGAACACATTGCACGCACGCACGCACGCACGCACGGACACATCTCATTTATCAATCTAATCTAGCTCATTTATCAATCTAACGTAGAAACCATCACAGGAATCATCTCGCGCAGGCCCGTATTAACACGACCCGTATTAACACCTCTTGCCGCGCCAATGGACTAAAATACTATTAAGTCATTAATTATTTGTGTGACAATGAATCATCACATAAAAATGACATAATCGTGAGCCCTCGCTTCTGCAGCTAAAACTGTATTAATTATGTCAGCATATACTGACACTCCAAGGAAGACGACGCACATCTAGGTAATGAGGCTTCAGTGCTCTATGACATATTGATGCGTTTGGTGACAGCAGCTGTGAGTATCTTGTGCTACAGCAGATTAAAAAGCAGGGGGGAAAAAGCTAGTTCCAAAAAGCTAGACAGACAGTGAAACCTGGGGAAATGTCCATTTCGCTGCTGTTTTACTAAATTAAAATCCTTTCGCATCTACACGCCCGTATAGGTCTTAATTGAGTCCAAATTGCTGTTAAATCTCATTTATATGGGTGACTGATTGAAGCATCTAACCTAATTGTTTTTTTGTTTTGTTTTTTACTTTAATTGCCCGGAACTATTTAATCCATTACATTCATGCGCCCAGTCGATTTATAAACACGGACGCCTTTTCCGGACGGACCGGCCGGAAGTTCATGATGTTGTGTAGCAGCTAACAATAGCCACACCGCTATAGAGTCGATCGACAACAACGGGAGACAAGAATAAATCTATCGAGACTAGCGACTGGACCGCGGAGCGCCGTCTAACACAGGATCTTTTTTCAGAAAAAGACGGGATGATTTAGATCGCGAGTTATGAACGTTTTAAGATTTTCGTTTTCATCAGCTAAACAGGGGAGGGAGTTTTTCGATGACGCCTCACTCTTGCGCGTCACCGAGGAGAGCCCAGCAGGCGCGCCTGGGCTATACAGCCATGCGATCCGTTCTCGTATCAATAAACTTCGTCTTTTGGACAATACTTCGTCCTGAGCGTCGGGCGTTACTAATAGAAAGGACAAAGAACTTCATCCTGGGCGTTCGGAGAACCCTGTACACTGTAAATGCAACTACCTGTTTATGTTAGGGACGTCTATGGGTAATTGGGTATGTTAGATTTTAGATGCTGTGACAATGTGGTTTACACTTGATCCATGTTGCACTTTCACATAGTTTAGATTTATAATACAGATTGTATTTATTTATACAGCCTTTTTAACACAGATCACATTTAACACTGAGATTTTAACATTTTAACACTTGAGACTGTAGTTGCTGTGTTGGTTTTTGAATGCTGAACCCTTGAACCTGAGATGTTAGGTCACATAATTTTACCTAAAAATGGCTTCTGTTTGTGTTAGATGCCTGCCAGATTGTCAGACAAACGATGAAAAACATTTGGCCTGAGCTGAGACCTGAGGTGACTCTACGCTCACAGATTGATGAATGGCAACAATTGCGATGAGACGAGCAATGAACGTCCACTTTTTTGGTCTGTGCAAGTTTGATAAATGAGGGCCACTGTGGCATCTACGTACGTGCCACAGAGCACACAGCATGCTTACAACGGACATGCACGTCCACACACACACACACACACACACACACACACACACACACACACACACACACACACACACACACACACACACACACACGTCTACGTGCTCCTGGCAGAGCACAAGTCGCGCTACAGTGGCCATTTTCTATTGAGAGAACATTAGCATTCATCTATTCAAATCTATTCCGGCAGAGGAAGTGAAGAGTATCAGATCTTTCAAGTGAATCGAATTTTCTCCAGTGCGACGGCAACAAGGAAATTCCCTTACAATAGGACCGCTGGCCTGTGACCACAGTAAACAAAAACAAAAAAAACAGAGTACCTGAGTCGCCCAATGCTGCCATTTATTCCTTCCTGCTTATGCATTATGGATAGAGACATATTGTAACATGGTATTAAACATGAGAAGAAGATGAATTACTGGAAAATATAGAAATACAATGAATGAATGAATATATGAATGATTCAGAATGAATGAATATTTTATTCTCGTCGTGTCATTACAACTTTCAGTTTTTGCTATGCTGTACATTAAATAACGATGTTGAAATTAGCCTCTCAGCTATTTTCTGTGAAGGTTTTCCCCATACAGTAGATGTATGGGGAAAATATGTGGAAACAGAATGTGTGGAGGTATCAACTATCAATGTATAGAGATTAGCCCTGTGCGAACACTAAGACAGACCCTTTTGTAGATCAAGAGTTCCCAAACATTTTCAGCTCAAGACCCAAAAGATAAATTTGATGTCTCAGGACCCAAACTTACAAACTTACAAACTTATGACTATGAATTAACTAACCCGTTCTATACCCTATTTCCCGATCTAACTTATTGGGAGCTTGTAGATCTGCTATTTTTTTAATGTTCTGACAGTTACAAAAATTTACATTTGGCAAAAAGAAAATAAATAAATCATTTTGTAGGGTCCTTGGACAACAGTGTTGTGTCAACCAGTGGTTCTTGAGGGGGTTCCAGGTGGTCCCCAACTAAAATGGAGAGTTGGTTCATGGAAACGTATAGATCTTTAACTCTTGAGAGTATAAAATTTTACTTCCTCAAGAGTTAAATTATTGTTAAACATCTGCATTACTTAATTTATAAGAAGTCTACACAATTAGAGAATATAGAAGAATTGTTATTTTGATCAACGTTTGCCTGTTACTGTATCTCTCATAATAGTACCACATCAATGCAGCATGGATTTGTGCACAAAATCTTATCCAACGACAACAACATATTCTTGATATGAAAAGGGTTGAAAACCACTATTTTGTATTCCGGTAGATGGTTTTCCTCCTGCAGGGTCAGTGTCAACCTCTCCCCTGCGTTGGAGGAATGTTTGTCTGTGTCCCGCTGGGTGACTCCATGCTAGGTAATGTGAGGGCATCGGGGCGTTTCATGCATTAATTCCCGCTGATTGCCGTCGCTAATCGATAGCGAAGCGGAGCCGCGTATCATGTGGTGCGCGGGCCGCGGCACAGGATCTCATTTAGAGAAGAACCTTCTCCTTAACTGATTTAAGAAAGAACGATGTAGCACTTTAACCACCCCCCCCCCCCCCCCCCACGGGGAGACTGGCTGGGACTCCAGAGGACAAACCGGAGAGAGAGAGAGAGAGAGAGGGAGGGAGAGTGTGTGTGTGTGTGTGTGTGTGTGTTCGTTCGATGGATCAAAGAATGATTTTCAGACTTATGACAGACACAAACACACACACAGACAGAGTTAGAGATAGAGACAGAGAGAGAGCATGTTACAGGAAGAGTGAGGGAGAGTCAGTCAGACAGACAGACAGACAGACAGACAGACAGAGTGACATTGAAGTCTAAAGTGAGTACCCAGCTCTTTCTTGTCAGCCCGGAGCGGCCCCCATGTTGGCGCTGGTGCAGCTGCTAATGTGAAGAGATAATTGCTTGGTTAATGGTGGCAGGCGATGGTTCACCTGCCTTGGATAATGACAATTGTATTGTTTTCACCGCATGAGGACAGAGATCGCTGTTAATGAGCTCTGGAGAGGAGTGATGGGGAAGGCTTTTGTGAACAGCCCTGGCTGTCTTTTAGTCAATCAAAATGACCTCATGGGCTTTATTTTTTGTCCATGCTAAACCCCTTACCCCTAAACTAGGCTACTTTGCCTTTTTTACAATTTTGAAAAATAATTTTGAATAAATAGCCAATCTACAAGCTCACAACGTGTCGATGTAGATCGGCTAGTTGAACTGTTCAAAACGTATTGTCAAAATAGTAAAAAAGAAAAAGGCAAAGTAGTTTAGGGATAAGGGGTTTAGCATTGACGAAAATAGAGCCCCATATGCCATGCTCTGACTGACGTGTGTGTGTGTGTGTGTGTGTGTGTGTGTGTGTGTGTGTGTGTGTGTTTGTGTGTGTGTGTGTGTGTGTGTGTGTGTGTGTGTGTGCGCAACCAGCTGGCCAGCTGGCGGGGACCTCGTCGGTGGAGATGTACAAGCAGGTGCTGCTGTCGGGCTGCCGCTGCATCGAGCTGGACTGCTGGAAGGGACGCACCGCGGAGGAAGAACCCATCATCACGCACGGCTTCACCATGACCACAGAGGTCCTCTTCAAGGTGAGTCCATGACCACATAGATCTCCTTCAAGGTGAGTCTATGACCACAGAGATCTCCTTCAAGGAGAGTCCATGAGTCATGACCACAGAGATCTCCTTCAAGGTGAGTCATGACCACAGAGATCTCCTTCAAGGTGAGTCCATGACCACATAGATCTCCTTCAAGGTGAGTCTATGACCACAGAGATCTCCTTCAAGGTGAGTCTATGACCACAGAGATCTCCTTCAAGGAGAGTCCATGAGTCATGACCACAGAGATCTCCTTCAAGGTGAGTCATGACCACAGAGATCTCCTTCAAGGTGAGGCCAGGCTTCACCATGACTATACAGACGGATAAAGTTGAAGAGAGGAAAACATGATTGAGGGAGAGAGAGAAAACCTTTTGCATCATGTCAGAAAATTACAATCCCCTTGAAATGAGGCGGTCATACGCTGCTGCCGTCTTTCCCTTTTCTCCTCTTGTTCAATTCAATTCAACAAATATATTATGTAGAGCATCGGGAACAATGTGCTTTTGAGGGATAGACGATAATGACAGACACACTAGGGAGGCATGACGGAATGACAGACAGACAGACAGACAGACAGACAGACAGACAGACAGACAGACAGACAGACATGGCTATCAAGGTGAAATTACAGGTGGTTGCACTGATTAATGCAGCAAATTTAGATTTCACTAGAAATGCACTCTGTCGAAGTGCCAACTTGCGCCTTGCACACAAGTAGGCCATACATGGCCTACTTGTGCGCAAGCGGAGCGCGCAAGTACTGCTACTAACTAATTTCATTACAACTGCTGTTCTAAATCCTTTAGACCCGTTATTGACCTTATACCAACCTTGAAACGTACCTTAGTTACGTCACCATCAACAGCCAATAAGGGACCTCCATTCTTCTCCCGCTACATACATACATACATACATACATACATACATACATACATACATACATACATACATACATACATACATACATACATACATACATACATACATACATACATACATACATTTATGAAGGTATTGTAGGCTGGGATTTTACAAAAAAGCCCCCCTTTTAAATACATACATACATACAGACATACAGACATACATACATACATACATACTTATGCCATCTGGTGGCTAATGAACCAAACACACATTCTCAGAAGTTGAAGCAGTTTTAGAGGACCCACTTTTAGGCCAGTGCAACGGAGCATGCTTTTGCCTTTTTAAAACCTTACCCATTTTAACCAAATACATACATACATACATACATACATACATACATACATACATACATACATACAGCCGATCACCAAGCGTACCTTAGTTACGTCATCAGCTAATCCCTGACACCACCGACATACGACCGACATAGGCAGCCGATTACAGTACTTGCGTGCTCTGCTTGCGCAATTAATGAAAGTCACCTGAGGAGTAGAATAAGACTGATGGAGTTTTATTGAGAATTAAATGGTAATGTGAAAGAGAAGCAAACGACCGTCAAAGAGCTGGAGAGAGAGTGGGAGGACAAAAAGAGAATAGAGGGCTGTACGTGTTATTATTAGAAAAGAGCTTTCTTCACCAATGGGAAGAAGGATTTTAAATTAAACCAAGTTCATGTTTGTGTAACTCACTCAGCTCATCTTTGCGAAGCCTTTCTCTGTAAAGCCTTGGACGTTTAGCTGCGTTCAGCAGTGTGCTCGGCACACATCATCCTGCTTAAGGCACTGACAGAGTCTGTAAGTACATAACCTCGGATCCCTGGCTTGTGTTCTCCGGAAGAAAGCCACGGCGAACGCTGACATGAAGAGAAATGTGGATAGCAAGGGACTACTGACGGTATGGGCAGGAGCCGTTCGGGGCTATGGCAATTTCTTTAATATATATTTTACCTTCCAGTTTTGCTGATAGATATAAATTGTTGAATCTGATTTTGGTTTGCACCCGGTCAGATAAACACAAACTGGGCTCTATCTACCATTATGCGTAAACTTTTTAGGCATCTTTTATTCTGCTTTTTAGTCTGCTGTTCTCTGTGCACGACACCGTCGCGGGACAGAGCATAAATTAGGCTTGACTCTATCACCTGCTCGAGCAAGAGCAGATCGAGCAAGAGCAGCTCTCGTGGCGTGACCATAATGCTTAGGATTTTTACTGTGATCTCTCGCTGTTGAAGTATATTATAATCCTATTATATAAAAGCAATTCAAATTAAGCAATTGTCCTCAAAACCACACCTCCACTCTCAGAGTTACAGACCTGTGACTCCTCAAGGAGCCTTGGGGGTTCTCAGACCCCAGTTTGAGAACCACAGAGTCCGTGCAGTGGTTTCCGTTTCAGGAAACGGTTCAGGCATGTTCTCGCATTACGTATTGATACTTTTTTTACTGTCTTACTTTAAAGAAATGGGCTCTATGCACACAGAATAGCTCTTCCTACTTCTGGGCCTCTTCCCTACTTCTTTCAAGGGTATAGGCCTATCTCACAGCCCGCTTTCCACGCCCACTTCCGGTAAATAGTGGTGTCTTTAACATGAGCATTTACACGTTTTTTTCTCTGGAGAATCTAAGTACGTTTTCTAATGTAAAAATGTGACAGACCAATATTATTATGAAGCAAACAAGATGGTAAATCAGGTCGAACAGATAGAACAAACCTTACCTTGAGAAAACAAAAGTTGTAGACTTCTTAAATTACCTCGGTTAACATGTAGTGTCTATGGAGTGACGTCACGCTATCACCACTAACCCCGAAAGGGGGCGTATTTAGGGGGGCGGGGAAATTCTGTGAGATAGGCTTATTACCAATGATACTAATTTAGGCTCTGTTCCATTTAGTGGTTCTCAAACTTTTACATTTCAAGGTTACAACCAAATGGAGCTGTAAGCGTCCATTTGGTTCCATTTGTACACTCAGAGTTACAGACCCGTACAGGTCCATTTGGAACCAACTCAAGGACACTTTGAGAACCACTGGTGTAGCTGTGTTTCCAGTGAGCCAACGTGCACAATAGCAGCACCCTGACTCTGTTTGACCAGAATGGAACAGAGCCTTCATTAGTATCACCTGGTGGAAGGAAGTAGGGAAGGGGCCCAAGTTCTTTCCAAAATGGCGTATGCATAGAGCCCATTGACAGTCCAAATCACGCAATGCGGAGCTTAAACCCTGCAACAGTGCAGAGGTCTGCTAATTGCATTGGTTTATTCCACACGGACCCCAGCAGAGTCTGGACTGCTATATGTCTGGACTACAAATTAGCCTTTAGTAAACATAATATCTCCCAGGCATTCTTCCTTGATTGGGGTTATTCAATCCACGGTCAATTAACTTCATACCCACATACCCAGCATTTAATTATTTGGCCTGTATGACCATAATGATTAATGGGCCTAGACTAGAGCCTCAGCACAAGCTAACAGGCACTGCAATGCCACCATCAAACATGGTTGTCACCAGAGATGGATATGCTGTGGATGAATTTATGCCTGAGGAGAGACACTGGAGTTTATCAAAAAAAAATGCCCCCTAATGCAAGTGCCCAGGTACAGGACATGGACAAACAACAGTACATAGAAGAAGAATAAGGTCTGCACACTGGAAAAAAGAAAGAAAATAAGCTCCACTCTTTGTTTATTACATCAACATTTCGATCACACAAGGATCTTGTGTGCTCCTTGTGTGAT